>NW_015150720.1:220411-283968 GCF_000732505.1 Cyprinodon variegatus | reverse complement strand
AAAAAAAAAAATAGTGGAAAATGTAAATATAATTTCATCAACACTTTCAGTGACAGTTGCTTAAAAAGCCATTCTGGAGAAACAGTCAGGACGAAAAAATATCAACTTGTAGTTGGTACTGATAATTGACAAAACATTAAGTCTCATTTTATATATTAAAAATGAAAAAGCTGTATTTTACCATCTTAACATGTAGGGCTCCAAATTTGCTCATTAATTTTTTACCTCAATTTATTTTATTTTGCTGCATTATGAAGACATTTAAAGTACCGGGTAATACTAAATCGTCGAATGGGTTTTTTAACAACAACTTTGCAAACCTTTTTAGTTTGTTACAAAGACAGTTTTGCAGGCAGGCTGTATAGCATGGTAAGAAACATAACAAAACTCCCAAAAAAAGAACTTCAGTAAACAATCTACAGGTATTTTCCTCAGTGATACCAAGTTACTTTGGTTAATTGGTTAGTTTCTCCTGGATCTTCACTTCTTTGCTGCATACTAAGTTACGAGGCTTGTTTTTCTCCCCGGTAGTCCCATTTTTACAAGCAACATTCCTGCCCCCTCAACAATTTGGACTGCATCAGTTCTGCTATCTCCCTGCTTGTGGAGAAGGTGGTGTCGGAACTGCGAAGGGGCCAGCCTGTGCAGGGGCATTTGCAAAAGGGGGGGAAGGGCATGTCTGCTGGCAACGAGGGTGAGTAGATCAGTGAGGCTCAGTGTCTGCGAGCCGGTGATAAGATTCCAGGATTTTCCCAGTGTGACAGGCCAGCTCATGAGCCGTACACCCACCACATGACCCTCCCTGACTAACCCCCCCAAACACACACACAGCTCCGCCCTCCACCTCCACTTCTCCCAGGGTCCTTCTCCCCGGCAAGCAGGAGGCCTCAAACACCTGGAAACCTACCCCAAATCTCTTAAGGTGAGGATCTTAATCTGAGATACTTGTGGCGTTTAATAAGGGCACAGAACTGAATCTGTGTATTACTATCACACACTCATTTAACTCTTACTCTAGGTGTGCTGTCTCTTTCTTTCTCTCTGGCTCACTTCTCTTTCTCTATCTCTGCCTCTTCACCCCCCCTCCCCCCCCTCTTTTCCTCTCCCTTGGATGGCAGGTCAGGTGGTGAGCAGCGCGGCTCGGAGGAGGTAAGGACGCCGCGGTGCACATTAATAATGAAAGGCCTCAGCCACCACCCCCAGAAACACACACACACACATTCACCCCATCACGCACACACTCCCCCCATTGCCATGGCGATGGCACTAGCCCAGTGCTGTCACCTAGGGGGGAGGGGGGTGGAGGGGAATGTGTGTGTGTGTGTGTGTGTTGGGGGGGGGATTTGGGATATAGCTCCACTCTCCAGCTCTCTTCTTACAAAGCTGATCACAAGCTCGTACACAAACGCGCCACGCTGGGCCTTCCGCTGTGGACAGTCGCTAATTAAAACCACACTTTTGGCTGTGGAAGAAAATCCGCATCCACTTCCCCACCTGGATGGAAGGAAGCAGCTTTTAAAACAACACAGTCAGTCAACACTTTTCAGTACATGGAAAGAGAGTGTTTTTGCTGAAAACCCATCTGAATTTAACCAAGTTTTAAAGTATAGTCAAAAAGTTTATTTATTCAATTAATTAAATCAGATTCACATTAAAGGTGGAAGTAGACTGACCAAAATAAATAAGTTCTAATAAATTTAAAACATCACATAAGACCAATGAGGGATCTTTAATAGTAGCAGTAGTCAGCCTACTGGCCAACATGTCCATCAATAAATACGACTCATTCTTGGTTGGCACCCCTTGTTGTTTGAATTATTGCATCAATGTAGTGAATCATGGAGGCGATCAGACTGTGGATTTACTGAGGTGGTAAGTCAGCTAAACATGAAGAAGCAGCATTTAGTTCCTATGCTCCACTTATCTGGAACAAACTTCCAGAAAACTGTAAAAGTGCAGAAAACCTGAGTTCCTTTAAATCAAGACTAAAAACACATTTGTTTAGGATTGCCTTCGACTGTTCTAGTTAAATAGTTCGACTGAAACATCATTAGTTAAACTTTTATTTTCTTTAGTCCAACTCTTTTTATATTCTTTTTTGTTTCTGCATTTTTTTTCTACTTGCTTTGATTCTGTTTTATTTTCCTATATTTTAATCATGTAAAGCACTTTGCATTGTCTTTGTATTGAATTGTGCTATATAAATAAATTTGCCTTGCCTAGCTAAGAATCCTTTAATATAGGCCCTTAGCTGGTTTGCATTGTTGGGGCCGGAGAACCTTATCTTCTGCTTGACTTAATCCATATATTCCCAGGGTTTAGATCAGGCCACTTCACTTTCTAATCTAGCATAGTGAAACCAGTGTGCATTAATAGCTACTTTTGGCACGAAGTAGAGGTTGTCAAGTCATGCTGATTAAAATAATAGTATGTCAATAAATAGGCGCCTGCAGAACATGATGAAAACATAAGTTCGGTATATTGTTGTAAACCGCTGCGATAAAAGCAGTAGGAAGAAAAAAAGTTTTAAAGTCTATTAGTAATCTTACTATCAAGTAATCTTTATATATTACTGGCAAGCAGAATTGTAATGCATGTCACTTTAAATGTTATGACCTACCAAATGTTACATCAATAACTATTCTCCTATTGGGATATTATAAACACTTTAAATGAATAAAAAAGGTTGTATTGGACTAACATCAACCTTATAAATAGGGAAAAACATTAGGTGGTCTAAAAAAAGAGATTTTTCCTTTCCATAGCCCAGGTTTTCCACTCCAGACACAAACTCTCCGCAATCATATCAAGGCTTCTCCTTCCGCTTAATTTTACTTATGCTTAGAGACAGAGCTCTGTTAGCATTTTTAGCAATAGATCTGTGCTGCTCATCATCCTAATAGAGAGTGTCAATGACTGTTGAACTGTCAGGTCATATCAGCATCCTTCACAATTGCATCCAAAGGGTAAAACATGTCTTTGTCTGAATTTCAAGTTTTAATTGGTTTGAAGTGATATAAAATAAACATTTAGAATATATTTTACTATGTTGTGTAAAAAAAATCATATTTTCCATCAGCCTTGTTTTCACTGGAACTTTGATAGGCATCCAGCTCCAAACACTTTTATCCAGGCTTCCTCAGCTTCACTTCGGTAATCCATGACTGCCATCGATCTCCTGCATTTCAACTCGTGCTTTCTGACTATAAATGTCAGTGAGCGGAGCGAGTGTCACAAAGACCTCGAAAGGAAAGGAAAAATCATTGACAATAAACGAGATTTAGGAGGATTTTCACAGGGTTTTCATGCACTCTGAAGAAACACGGCAATCAAACTTGTTCTTATTCAAACATCTTTTAAATCACTTTGGTTACATTTTAGCACAGCAAGGCTCCATCATTCCAGTGTAGGAAGATTACACAGGCAGCAAGAATGGACATGGTGGGGATCCATGTTACCACCATCTTTCTTTTGCTTTTTAAGAGTTTTCTGAGGGTAAGAATTTATTTTCTTCTTTTCATGCCATCCAATTAAAAAAAAAAGAAACATTTCTCATAACCTGTGAAAAAATTCATTTTCTTACTCAAAACCGCTTTAAAAAAAACATGCAAATAGACAATCAGACAAAACATTGAAAATGTAAATTTTGACACAAATACATGCATTCCTTTTTATTCACAAAACAAGTCCAATTTTCTAAACAAATACAAAGATCGAGATGTTTTTTTGTTTTTCAAAAGCTGCAGCTACTTAGCAACTTAAAGAAAAAACCTCAGGAAATTTTTAACAAATAAATCAACAATTTAAGAATAAAAAAAAAAAGAAATGCAATCTTTACTCAGTGCGTTCAGTAGGGTAAACTCAGAGCAAGTGCTGTCTCTTGGTGCTATTGCCCTGAACAGTACTGGCACATGCTCAGTAGGGCCACAGTAACATAAGGCTGCCAGTTTCACAAGAGAGGAAAAGTCTGAAAATGAAAAGAAGGACTTATTAAGGAGATTACAGTAGTGATGACTTCAACTTAGGTGCTTTGCCCAGCAATAACATCCACTTTCATTTTCAACTTGACAGCCTCACATTTAGAATCACTTTCTCCATCCATCTTCAACCAACTTAAGCATAAACTAGACAATGGTTTAGGTAACATAACAGTGAAGAGTTACGATGTTTGCCATTAGCCGCTAACTTTTAGAATATAGCTGTAAATTTACATTCTCTACACAAGTACCAAATCTTTTCACACATGAACAACATTAACACCAAACACAGAAATTAGTTGATTGTCCACCATCTGTCCAAGATTTCTGTTTCTGGCAATGAGCGGTTCCGCGTTCAAGCGATAGAAAACAAACAAAAAATAAATCCAGCCGGGGGGAAAAAAAGGACAAAAAGGTAAGTAAAAATGAAAACAAAGAAAAAAGGAATGAAAAGTTGCCATAGATGTTTTTCTTTTATGCTTCATTTTTGGTTCAAGGAATAAGTAGGTGCATCCATAATCCGATGTTGTTGTTTTTTTTTGTTTTCTGCTTTGTTCTTGTTATTTTTTTATATAATTTTATTGTTGCTAGTTTGTTTATCAACCAGTGTCTGTTCCGGAGACAATCCAGGAGTTGGCATTGCACTTGATGGCAGAGCTTTGGGTAAGGACGAGTCCTACTGGAACCACCGGAACGCTGCTCCAGTAGGAAGCATCACCTTCTTGGAGAAACAACAGACAACAAGGGAGATGAGGGGAGGTGGAAAAAAAAAGACAGAAGAAGAGATCGTTAATGAATAGCAATGATTGCATATGAGTCTTTTTACAAACGTTAACCTAAGATAAAATAAAAAGCTGCTTAAAAATTTCCACATCATGCATGCACGATGTTCTCTAAATGTATCATATCTGCCAGATCTTTGTAACAACACTGTTTACTGGAGAAACTTTTCTTGAGGAAAAAAAAATCCAATTAATTTTCATTATCTGTTAGCCGTCAATTTACAAAAACAAACATCCCCCCATAGAAAATTTCCAAAATAGGAACAGACTACAATTTAAAACACCTTGTAGAAATATAGACAGCAATATAGATAGCTTAGGGAATTCTTTAAAATACATTCACACAATAATACTTGCACTTATACATATTTAAACAGTGAAAAACTCCGATCTTTTTTTTTCCTCAAAAACTAAGCAATAAAAGAACACAAAGAAACACTCTGTTATGTTTAAAGCATACAAAACTATGAAGTATTATGATTTTCATTAAAATATATGTACTACAAATAAAAAATAAAAAAGTCAATACAGGTAAAGAAAAAATGTTTAGAGAGAAGAATTCTGTATTTCATCTTTGTTAATCTAATGCAAATTACGGCTGCCTAGTAAGACAGAGAGCAAGAGTTTTAGCAGATAACGAGAGGCCTAATATAAGATCTTTGGTGAACATTTATAAGAATATGCCGGATTGGGAATATCAGTTTTTTTAAATCAAGGATTACATATATTTATTTAAATTTGTTAAGGGAATACACAATTTTACTACTTGTAAATCTGCTTATCACTAAAAATATCCACAGAAAAATACAACAACACCTTGTAGAAATATAGACAGTAACAACAGTGTTACTGGACATTATCCATACACACAAAAAATAGGCTTAAAGCTTACGCTTTACAAAAATCTGAAATCTATAATTGACCATAACTTCTAATTTGAATATACATTAGGGCTGCAACGATTATTTTGCAAATCGATTAATCTGTCTATTATATCTTTAGATTAATCGCAAAAGGTTCCTCAAAGAAGATTTTTTACAGAATTAAATCAGCTGAAACTAAAAATGTTCCACTTGAGTAGTTCTGGATAGAGCATATTGACAGATGAAAAGATTTTTTTTAATCTTAAATGCAATTTTTTAGAGTCCCTATACTCCAGTTCTATACTCCAGTAATCGATTACTAAATTAGTTAATGATTATTTCAATAATCGATTAATCATGAATAATCCGATACGTTTTTTTCAGCCCTAATAAGCATACTGTTTCTTTTCTTACCTTACTTTTTTACCATGCAGTGTGTTTATCATTGGCATCAGAAAGATTGTTTTTATGGAGACTTTTAGAGCTATTAAAACCTTCCAAGCAGAACATAACTAAGATTTACTAAGGATATGGTAGTTTTTCTACTATATCACATTTGTAATAAATTACAAATGTCACAACTGGACGACTATAAACTTTTACATCAAATTTCAAAAATGTCTGTTTGTATTAATACATCATTTAGAATCTAGAGTTGTTTAAGACAGAGATGGTCCTACTCAGTCTCTCACCTTGGATTACAAAAGTTTACATGTCACATCACTGATTTTTTTAAATACAAAGGGAATTAAGATTGGGTTTTCATCTTTAAAATTATAAAAAAAAAATAATAATAATAATCTTTATAGTTTGGTGGCATAAAACATCCATGTCAATAAGCTGATAGAATGGGTAATAAACTCAATTTTGGTTCAGTTTCAGAGTTTGACCCTTGATTAGCAGCAGCATGAGTGAAATCTGTACATCACTGCCCTCAGCAGAGTAGGAAGGCCTCTGTTCACAGAAAACCCAATACGTCACATTTATTATTTAGTCACCACACACATTGCCCTCCCACACCATCATGCATGGTGATGTTGCTTTCCATTCAGCCCCCCACCACCCGCCTCTGTTGCTGTGGTTATCAGCATGTCTCACTGCACTGAGCAGGAATGGCACACATGCATGCAGCTGCAAAGCTCAGCAGCAGCCTGCCAGTCAGGAGATAGAGAGCAGCTCAGGTCCCTGGAGCCAGAACGTGGCTGGCGTCCTGCAAAAGCACTCCTCTATTCTGCAGCACAGATTCTTCCGTTTGCCAGAACTGCCTGGAGTGAGGTGGTGGTGGTGGCAGAGAGGGAGGGTGGGTAGAAGCTCGGCAAACATTTACGTACCCACACACTCTCACATCGAAACCAATATGTATTCAAGTGCAGTCACACACCTCCACACAGTGGCACGTTAACCGGCTCTCGCAATACACCCCCAAAATCACACCAAACAGTGAGACTGTTGAAGTAAAATTCTCGTTTATGCTGGTATCAGGCTCAGTTTTCCCTCAGTATCCAGCAGCAGAGATTTTTTAAATAACGAACCAACCACAGACTGACTATAAACACAATTACAGGTGTACATACATTATCTATATGAAAAAGAAAGAACTTACTAGGCTTACTTACTAGCACAAGGCTCAGTTTTTACCATAAATACATTCAATTAGAAATCAATGATGAGCAATACGAACATAATCAGGCCACAATCTTTGGTCTAGCTCTCTTATAAGGCTGCTCAAATGCAGCCTTGAGTCATATCACCCATTAGATCAGAAAAGAAAACAACACCTGCCTGTTAATATTCTTGTTACGACAGTCCAGCAAGCCGTTTAAGGGGTGATAGGAGGCAAAAATATAAATACTTCACCTTTTCAGAATTTTCTGTTAAAGAGCAAAAAAGTAAAAATAGAGACTAATCTAAATTGAACAAACCTGAAAAAAGTACCATCTACTTTTGGTCAGATCAATGTATTGGAATCAAATAAGTTTTTTTAACATATGTGAGAAAATATGTGGTGGTTTTAGTGACAAAATCTAAAATTGACATTTAAAAAAACGCTTAAGCTTTCAGTTAATCTTATATGTTTTAAAGGACCCATTTTAAACACAAATGGCTCCGAGGTTAAGTGCCGACATATTGCAGTAGCGTCTCCTGCATCTTGGCAGTGACCTTTCTACAGCAGCGCTCAGCTGCTGAGCAGAGAGTTAGAGGACAGCAACATCTGGTGCTGCCACAGATGTTAAAAACCTGGTAAGGGCTGGACTGACCATGACGTAATGTGTGGGAGGAAAAACAACACGCCTGGAAATGAGCGGTAATGCTGTTTTTCCTCATCATGAAGTGTGTGCAATCAGTTGGGGTGGGGGTGTGTGTGTGGCGGGGGGGTGGAGACGGGATATGGAAGCATTTCAGGAATAGAAAATGTCTTTCCCTTCCTTTCTCAAAAACACTGATTGCTAGGGTTTGCATAGATGGGATCTGTGGGTGTAAAGAGGCCAATCACTAAAAATCAATGGATATGTTTTCCCCTTTCAGATAAAAGCAAATCCATTTGCTTACACATGACACAAACATTTTGCGTGTATTAAACCAAACAAAGAAAAATGGAAGTGATGCAAGTTCCTGTAAGCCAGTTTAAACCATTCTCAATTGGGCTTTTTGCTCCAGGGCAAAGCTGAGTGTTCAGATTATTGTTTACTTTGATTTGCCAAAAACATGTAAGGAAACAAACAGACACTATCAACTCAAAGCATCTCTAAGTGCTGAAGCATATTTATGATGTTATAATGTCTAGTCAGAAAAACAACGCACTTGACATAATTATTATTTATTGGCATTGGTAAAAAAGTCCAAATCACCCAACAATCTTTAAACATATTCCTCTTTTTTGCTGCTGCAGGATAATCTCTCACTGGTTTTAAAAGAAATCCAATCTTACTTTAAGTATATTTGTTCAATTTGGAAAGAATACCATTATAAGAAATCCAGTTAGGTAAATAATGTCCCATAAAAATAGAAATTGTTCATTTCTGTAGTACGTTTGGTTTTTCCATCACACGTCAATCAGCGTGTACCAGAACAACTCCCCGCTTTCTCTGGGCCTTAAATCCTTTTTTGTTTCTCTAAAAGTTGGGAGAGATTTCTGAAACATCGATGACAACATGCAAGCAAATGTGTACTGTTATCACATACTCATCCAGGAGCAGAGCATCCTACAAAGTCAATAACTGGATGCAATCAGCTTGATCATACAGAGAGCAAACGGTCTGTATGATCTGATTGAGTTGTCTGTTAAAAATGCCTTGACGAATTGACACTATTTAAATCAACTTAGCTGAATTAAAATTAAAAGCTACTCTTTAAAATGTAGACATAAAGAAGCAACCTAGTAACCAAATCTTCATCATGTAGTCAGTGCAAATATGGAGAGATGAGTACCGTTGGGCATCAAGAATCGATTGGAACCAGTTCTAACCTTTCAATTCTCCTGGAATTGTTTAAATTTAAAATCTTCAATTCTCGATTTTGATGCCCAGTCTGCCAAGCAGAAAAAAGCATCACTGAATACCAGTAAAGAAGAATATGAAGGAGTGGGTGAGCAATAATCTGTATAGGCTGCTGCATTTGAAAATGTGGCTTAAGGTGAATAAAGACATGACTAGTCAGTTACATGTGCCACTTGTGATGTGATTAGATCATGCAAGGGAGCAAGAGGTGGCCAACACAATTAAGCACCGATGGACTCCAGATTAGAGCTTTGTCTTTGACCTGCGGCACCCGGTTTTGTGCTAAGGTAAGGAATTTATAACCCCCCCCTGCAATCTCAGCGCTGCTTCTGCAGGGAGAGCAGTTTTTTTTTTAACCTTCCTTCCTTCTACATTACGTTTCATCAGATACCTTCCTTGTTGCCAATGTAATATTGATAGAATAAAATTCACTTCTATCTAAATCTTCCAGAGTTAAAGTATTTTAAGTAGAACTTTACTGATTGTTTATTTTATTTAAGTAAGGACGCTGAGGATATAAGCTCTGTAGGGATACCTTCATTAGCACAAAACACTGCTTTGTCCATTAAGCTCCAAAACTCAGCCTAGATCTGCACCAAGGTCAGAATCAGGAAAAATGAAATAACTGTTTTAAATCCAACACCACTGGGGCGACAGCGGCGTTGGATGTAGGAGTTTGCCCTGAAATCGAAGGGTTGACGGTTCAAGCCCCGACTCCGACTTTCATTGTCGTTGTGTCCTTGGGCAAGACACTTCACCTGCATTGTCTACTGATGGTGGTGCCAGTGTACGGCAGCCCCGCTTCTGTCAGTGAGCCCCAGGGCAGCTGTGACTACAATGTAGCTTGCCACCATCAGTGAGTGAATGAATGTAGTGTAAAGCGCTTTGGTCAAGTCTCCTAAATTGAATAAAGGCGCTATATAAGTACAGGCCATTTACCATAAAAAACATTGTGACAAAAATCAGTAATATAAACATATGACTGTATAGTTACAGTTCTATATTTTTTTTTTTCTTATTTATATTTATGTACTCGTTGTAAATAATGTTTTAACAAAGTTAAAAGTTTAAGGAACTTAAATTCATGAAGTTCAGACTATTNTGTTTATCACTTATAAGCTGTGTGTAGGCTACGTGGCTACACTAATACGATTGTCGTAGTCTACCATGGGAAATATTTGCATGAATACGAGATACAATTGTGTTAGAAACGATAGAAACTATAGAATAGAATTAGCACGATAGACACTTTTCTATCGTCCGTACGATATGTATCGTCTTATCGCCCAGCCCTACTGTTAGGTTAATTAGCTTCTCTAAAATTGTCCTTAGGGGTGAGTGTGTGTATGAATGGTTGTTTCTCCTGTTTGACTCTGTGTTGCCCAACAATGGATTGGGACCTGTCCAGGGTCTATCTTGCCCATAGACAGCTGGAGATCGGGACCAGCACCCCTCCCGAACCCGCTTGGGATAAAGTGTGATGAAAAATGGATGGATGTTTTGATATGACTTAGACAGATTCTATTTTGTCATTTTGTATACATACATGTAAACAAAAAGAAACTTTCTTTAGAGCAGCTCTCTAGACTATTTCATTTTTTAAAGTGCAGCCTTGATAAGGTAAGCAGCAGTGATAAAAAACATTGTGACAAAAATCAGTAATGTAAACATATGACTGTACAGTTACAGTTCTATATATATTTTTTTTCTTATTTATATTTATGTACTCGTTGGAAATAATGTTTTAACAAAGTTAAAAGTTTAAGGAACTTAAATTCATGAAGTTCAGACTATTTTATCCAGACAGATCTCTGGTTACATAACCATATATATGGTCATACAAACATGTGGACATGTCTTTCTTTCTCTTCAAAAATTCGGGGTAATTAATCAAAAGGAACTGGAGTCAAAATGAGGAACCACATCTGGAATTGTTCTGATTCAAAAAATGCCCTATGCTAGAGATGAGGCACTTAGTATTTTAGCAATAAACACTCAAGCTTAATCAGGGCCGTTTCTCAATTCACAAGAATTCTATAATGGACTTGTGTCCTCGCCAAGTATGTTCTTGAGAAGAACACAGGAAAGTCTGGACTTGGGGAGAACGGGAGCACGTCGCATAAATATAGGTCAATTGGAAGAGAAGCCTACTCGTGACGTCACCACATGCTGAGCTCGTCTGGAGCTGCATTTCCCCTTCTGTTATTAATAGTCTAAAAAAATGGCCATCAGAGCCAGCGGCTCTTCACACACCGGTATGGCGAGAGAGGGCCGCTGCAGATTGGTTGTGGTTAGCCCTGGCTGCCGTTACCCTCGGAGGTCTGCTGGTTGCCGCGGCCCTATCAACTTCGGAATTTATTTTTTAAATTATGTATTAAATCCGTAAATGGGCCATATAGTGACACTTAAAAGTATAATGTTCTCGCTTCAAATGATCTTAAAACATAAATTTATTTAAAAACTGCAACAGAAAAAAATAAACTTTAACCTTAATAGTCTGAGCTCTGTGAGGGCTGCCCTGGAAGCTGCTGCTGCCGCAGTGCATGCTGGGACAGTTGTCAATCTCAAGTACGGACAGGTCTGCTCTGATATATACTCAGTACAGGGGGAGGGTTATCTTGTTCTTGTGAATTGGAGCAGTACTAGGGCTGAGGCTGATGATGTGTCTCGAGTACAGGCGCACATGAGAATGCACAAGTACACAAATTGAGAACCGGCCCAGGTGTAAATTTGTCAGTCTGTCTGTCCCTCTATCCATCCTCCATGCCTGCTTCTCCGTCAGGGTCGTGGGGGTGCAGGTGTCTATCCTTGCAGCCTTTGGCTGAAAAGAGGGTTACACTCAGGACAGCGTGCCAACCGATGACAGGGCAAAACAATCTACAGTAAAGTATCTCCATTGTGCAGTTTAAAATGTTAGAGAATTTGAGCTGCTGTGGGCCTGTTTGTTAAACAAACCACCTCGAAACCTCCTTAAAAGCATTACAAACACTTTGAACAATCTGGACATGTTTTTGCAGAAAAAGAAACAATTCAGCTAAAAAAAACTTTATTTTGTTTGTGATTGATAATCAAAAACATATAGAGTTAATTAAAGGTCCTTCATTGCCATTTTCATACCTGCCATATTTAGTTCAGTGTTAACGGAAACAAATATTCCTCCACCAGTCCGGAGCTTTTGTGCAGGTGTGAATACACTCAAGCGAACTAGACCAAGACCCACTTTTAAGATGGTCTCGCTCTGTTCCAAACACAGTCTGGTGTAGTTTGCTTCTGCTGTGAATAAGAACCAACCTTGATCTGACCCAGTTATAGGAGGCCTTTTTGGACTTGAGCTCCAACGAAGCAGGGCCTGTGTCTGTAGAGAATGTAACAAGTCATAACTTATCCACTGTCTTTTCGCCTAACAGCTCTGCTGCCAGTATAATGTGCGGCAAGGGAGCAGAGAACATTGACTCCTTCAGCTTGAAAAACGCATTTCCTTTTTTAAAATATGAATAGAAAGTAGCACAGCACGTGTTAAATGAGAAAAAATAATAAAATCTGCTTTTTTAGTAGAATTATTCATCCAAAAATTTAATGTACCTAAATCAAAGTTTTCTAGTTTTGCTCAGTGAGTCATAGAAAGAGTAGTTTGTCTTGAGGTCTTTTACCCATCTTTACCAGAAGTGTAGATAATTGTGGAACGAGCTGTAAAAGAAAGGAAGAAACTCGTGACCTCCAGCTGGCATTAGCACTGACTGAAAAGGGAGGTGAAGCGTTTTCACATTTTTGCCCTCTATTCTGACAGCCTTCAGAAATAGATATGTAAATAATGTGATGTGGTCTGTCATGACAGAACACATTTTGGAAGGCCAGAACAGGAGATTTCTTTATTATGTTCTAACAGGTATTACCATATTTTTGTGCCATGTCAGTTCATATCTGTTTTGTTTTTGTTAGGTTTTCCATGTTAAGGCAATTCTTTATCAACTTGCTGTCTAATGTATTCTTGTTTTGTTTACTTTGAGTTATTTCTTTAAATTCTCTGCCAGAAATCTTCCCTGGCTTTCTTGTATCTGTTTTTTCTGCTCTAATTAATAAGTCTCCCTCCTTCAGCTGCTCTACCTTCGCTCTCTGTATCAGTTGCCCCTCATTCCATTTGATTAGCTCTTGCCATTTCTCCTATGCATCAATATCAAGCTTATGTCTGAGAAGTTGCTTGCTTCAAGCAACTTCCAATCCTCTGTATATACTTACTTTCCTCTTTATTTTGCTGTACTTTGCTTTTTATTTTTTGTTATAGTTTTTTTTTCTTTTTTGCTTAACATCACCCCTCTGCCTTCATCTTTATCTGGAATTGCTTTAAACTGCACACAGAACATGACAATTTACTCTGCTCAGATACATTTAGAAACCATTAAAATAAAGTTTAATTCTATAAAGTTGCAAACAATTTTTCCTCTTGGTTTTTGTTTGTATCCAAGAAGCTAAAAACAAAAGGACATATATAATCAGAAATATTAACCGTATAAAAACAGAATTAAATATCTAAGCATCAGTCCTGCTCTTAAGTGAATTGCTCATATGAAAATATTGTCTAATAGTCAATCTTGTTTGAAGTCACTGCTGAAATATGGCGTGTTATTTTAATGGATCAGACCAAGAGTTGACTGATATCTTAAAAAAAAATAAATAAATCAGAATCCTTATTTTTGTTCTCATCAGGGGCTTCAAATATTAATTAAAAAGCCAAAGTTCTTGTTTTCTTTATGATTTAAGCTTTGCAATCCAATGCAGTTTTGTGGCAACATAATAAGACAAATAATTGCATTGCTAATTTCAGTGAGAAAACCATCTAAAACTGCTAATCATCAAAATATCAGCTTATCCACAAATTAATCATCTACCTGTCACAGCTCTCGCCATAAATATGGCCCAGAGGAAGCTAGAGACACCTTTATGGTGATAAAAACACCAAATCCAACACCTCCAATTCGTCTCCTGACATGTTAGTCCACTAATCTTCTGTTAAGCCTGATCAACAACTTTAGATATCTTGCTAAAGATTTTACACATTTTATTAGTTTAACTTCACAAACATTCAATTATTATTTTTATGTAAATGATCAAAAGAAAGTATGACATAATTCTGAAGTGGTAACAAAATGAAACCTCGGAAAAGTATGACATGCATATGTAATCAACCGCTCTAATCTTAAACCCTAAATAAAATCCTGTGCAGAAGCCACCTTGGACAGTTACATAATTTCCCATAAGTGAATCAGATGGTGGAATTGTTATGCTATAAAGGAAAGAATATCTCAGGCTTCACCACAGACATGAGGTGAAGGCAGGCGGTTGCACAAAATTTTGTATCTGTATATCAAAGTAAAGGGTATTGAATACATATGCATTAGTGGCGATTTCTTAGTGAATACCACAAAGCCTGTAAATTTCGTAATATTATTGGTAAAATATGCATTATCAAATTTCATAAATGTCGTCATTAAACTGCCTTAAATATGTGCTAAAATGCACCTGATTTCATGAGTATATTATGCATTATTCAGCAGTTTATTCCACTCTTGGAAGCGATCTCCCCTCTGCGCTGAGGCAGCAGGACTCTGCATGTCAGCCTCTATCAGAAGTCCCTGTTGAGGTTTGAGCCGGAGTCTATGAGGTAAGCAGCGAGAGGTAGAGCCCTGATTGGATAACATCCCACAACACATCACATCAACAGAGGCTAAACCTCTTAGGGGATCTATGGAGTAGAGGAGGGTCATGAAACTGGCTGCTTGATGCTGATTGGTAAACATACTGAATTATTTTGATTGACAGTGGCCTGACAGCAAGGAGGTTTCCTTCATGAGTCAAGAGATATTCATATTGTGCTGAACTTTTGCAGCGATTTTTTGAGTTTTTTATTCAGAGTGCTTCCCAGGAGCTATTTTCAACCATGTAGTGATGGTTTTAAGGTGTTTTAATATTTGTTAATGCAATTCGGGACTTCTGGATTTACTTAAAAACATTGAGACTTCCCTGTTTCAGAGAGCAGCAGCTGCCACTAATATGCATGTGATGGTCCCTTTCACAAAATCCGAATTTCAATTTATTGTTTGGAGTTGTCATCAGATGAAATAAATGGAAAAAAAAAAAAGAAATACAAATCATTTGCAACTTCACTTCAGTTAATTTCAGTGGGAATGGATGAAATCAAAACTATTTCTAAGCAAAATAAATAAATGAATAAAACTTTCCAAGCTGTCTGCAATAACACCTTGGCTGGCCTGATGTCTTCTCTCTCTCTCTCTCTTTTTGTTCCCTCCCCCAAACCAAACCCCCTCCTGTCCACTTCAACATGTCCCTCTGCCTGCCCAGCAACTTGCCCACACATCCTTGCATTTCGGCGTCAGTCTGCATGCCTGTCACTTTGTATGAGTCTCCACTGTCCTGACTGTCTGGTGTGCTGTGTCTTGGAGGCAGGGAAGACAGTGAGGGAATATACTGCTCCCTCATCGGCATCTGATGCTGGCAAAATTGTTCCCTCGGGAAAATGTTTCAGGTTTTAGTTCTACATAATGGCACACAGGCTGAGTCAAACAATTTTAGAAGCACGGCTTCTGAAAGTCGACAAAACTGAGCTCCTCTTATGTCTGATTAGATGTTTGATTAACAGCACAGTGGATCCTAAAAGTCTTGTAACATTTAGATAACACAAAGACAGAGTACAAAATCCAAATCCCTACTTTTCCTCTTTTTTTCCACTGCTGCTGGGACTGATACCCCTGGAGGGTATTCAGACGCAGAGCAAAAGAGACGTGTCTTCGCTTTTATTTCTCCCAAACATAGCATTCCCAGAATAAATCCAGACATCTTCAGCCAGTGAGAGGTGAGGTGGCAAAGGCCTCAGCATGCTAACTCCCCCTCACTTGCCAATTTTACGCTCTTCTTTGAGCTGCCATGAGCTTTCAATGGAAACCTTCAACACCCTTAAAATAAGCACGCCACCGCCGACACTGGACTGCACTTTTGTTTTGATGTGTATACACTCGCAGCTCTGACAAACAAATGAGAGGGAAAATAAAAATGCACTCAATGAAAAGAGTAAAAGGCAGACGGGATGTTCCTCAACGTCTACCATGCGCACATGTAGATATGCCAAGAGTGCAGGGAATTCTATCAAGGATAACGGAGACTGTAAAATACTTTTAAATAAGATATTCTTCCCTCTTTGAAAGCGTGCAAAGCGTGGAATAGTCAGCAGGAAGAGATGTACCCTGCCATCTTTGATTAGAAGGGGACATGACACTCAGGGGCTCTTTGAGCTACAGCTGAGGCTCATTGCAGTTTAGCGTCACTCTGAGAGCCCAGAGATCTTCTGCTCTGATGCAGGTGGTGTCCAAGTCACCCTGGATAAGCACTAAAGCTGCTGATAAGATGCACAAAAAGCAGAAGAGGCACAAATTATCAGTGAAAACTGAAGTGTTATCCAATCACTGAAATTTATTGTACTTGCACTCATTGTCTTCCACTTTATTCGGGACTAGGTCACGGGGGCACTAGTTACAGCAGAGACTCCCAGACCTCCCAGTCAGATAAAGGCATACCGTGGACTAAAGAGTTGATTCATACAAGTAATTTTAAATGATTCCTCAGGCCAATATACAGTGGTTGACATTATGCTAGACATTAATGCTACAAGCAGGGTTCCCCTCTCGAAATACTACCTATGTAAGTTGTGAGACGACCCACCGTCGTTGGCTGGGTCATGTGACCCGAAAGAATATTTTACTTTATGGCCACAGGCTCTTATATAGTCATGGAGCTCATTCTTTTTCTCTGCTATTTTTCCATCTGTTCAATTGCTGGTCATGGCTGAGGCAAGGAAAGAGTTTTAATCTTCTGAAGAGGCTAAAAAGAGAAAACTTATTAGGCTGGTAAGTTAACACGTTGCTCCTAGTATACAGTTTTATCATTTTTTATTATTTTAGATGTTTAGTAGAAGCAAAATACATGCAGAGAAAGGCTAACAGGCCGCAAACAAAAGCTACTATGGGCGTTAGACTTAGAAGTTTCAGGTCTAGCGCCCCTATTGGCCAAAAGGAACACAATGTGCATTTAAAATGACATTTCTAATTCAGTGATGGTTTCATTCTCTTCTGACCTGGCACACTGGCCATCAATACAACCCCCATACCACTTCCACATTAAGGTTAGGACTGGGCAATTAATTGCATTGGCAATATAATCCCAATTTAATAGAATGCAATTTTCAAATCGTCAAGTAACTTTCTCACTCCAGCACTTTTTCAGTGATATTACTTTTAAAGTGGGTTTGCCACCACACAGTAGGGAAGAGAGTTGCAGCTGGCGTAAACATCCATGCATGCAAGCAGAAGGTAGAACTTCTTCACACAAAGGTTAAAGTAAAGTCCTGCAACAATGGACACATTCAAACACACATTCAAGTTCATGAAAAAAATTAAACCCTAGAGTGAAATCTATATATTTAGTGTAAATGGAAAATTGAAATGAAATCTCAATATTGCTTTAAAAATACTGCTGGACACTAATTCAATATCAATATATATCACAATGTAATTTCATTCAATAACGGTGAGATGACATTTGAACACATTTTTGGTATTTCCATATGCGCTGCAGTTTGTGGTTACAGGGTTTGCCATTCCTGTTCGCAGACAATTGGAGCTGCAATTGGGGCTGAACAGAAAGAGCTGCAGCATGCTGGATATGTGGGTAATTACGTACACCACAGACGGGGAGCCTGTGCTCTGCAGCTGTAAGCAGTGCTGCTCAGCTGCTTAGCTTCAACTCAACAAAATGGGCGGCCATAAATTGACCAAAAACCCAAGTTTTAAATGCCCGCCCGCAGCAAATGTCTCTGACTTTAGTCCCCAATGAATGATAAAAAGATTGTTCCGTGCAGACTGTGAAGATAGCATGTTGCTTGTTCTGATCGCTGGAAGTGCATAACTAGAGCAGGGAGGTATGAATAAGAGAGACAGATATTTCAACAGAATGATTTTTGAGAATTAGTTGGGGACCTTTAGTCTGTATTTTCATTATGAGTTGTTTTGCTAATCTATTATAGTGATTTGAGAACATAGTCTTTCAGGCTTAGGTGTTTTTTTGTCTTCTTGAACAGTTGATCTTGAAAAAAAAAAGTAGGTGATGACAAAGAAAATAAAAGAGGTAAGAAGTATGAGGAGGGAGACATCTGTTGAGCTTTTAGCTCCAAAAAAATTTACTTTTTCTTTTAAATAATTTCTACAATGTTATATTGGAGTTTAGAAGTTTGTTCATGATTTTGTTTTAAGCTTTCTTGGTAGTTTTTGAGGCTTTCATGTCGTTTAATTATAGAATCAAATTATATTGAGTGAAATAAAGAAATATATTGATGCAAGTTTTGTTAATTGAAAATAATTTAAATTTAGATTTTTAGCAGAATTGATCATCACTAGTACAGATGACACTACAAGCACTGAGAGCATCCCAGTTAGCTGAATACTCTGTTTAGCATGTGCCCTTCACATACCAAACAAGAACTGTACATTTTATAGCAGGTTGAGGCTAAATAGGTTCAGATTTTATTTTTTAAAGAAACATGGAAATATAATTTTAGCTACTGCTTTATCTACTCTGAAAGAATAACACATCTTGTGATTAAGAACCAAATCATGATAAAGGCTCCTGAGGTTCTCAGACTTCTGTGGTTCTTAAACACAAGTTTGTTTTCAAGAGCGTTTGAGGTCACGAAAACAATGAAACCCTGTTTGTTAGCTGCACTCTCTTAGATAAAAATACTTATATCAATAAAAACAGCTAAATTTCCTGCTTTAATCAGGCCTGGTCTACAAAAATGCATATTTGTAAAGCTTCTTGTGATTAATGCAGAGGATAATCTGATATGGATCGCTGTTTCGGTTAAAAAAAAACATGTTTTTTTTTTTCCAAAAAACACAAAGCTCTACTTTCTACCTTCTACAAGTTAGCGATTTTAAATTGTGCCCTGATATAACTTTGGCTCAAGGAATAACAGCTAGAACAACGGGGTTTAAAAGCACTTTAAGACAAAATGTTAATGGAATATACATTTAAAACTGGCTTTTCCAAACATCTTTATTAGACATTTTTACAGTTTTAGGTTAAGTCAAAGAAAATAAGAAAGAAAAGGCAAATGCTTTTAAAAAAAAAGGCTGTTTAACAGCTGTATAATTATGAATCACAAATCAAAGATACTGTATTACTGCAGATTTACCGGTTTGGAACCGACTTAGACGTGAATATAATAATAATATATATCAAAGATCAGAATATAGTTGCAAAAATTCAGTATTTAGATTTATATATTCTCTTAGTTTATTATGCATTTTTGCTGAAGGTAAAAAGACAACTGTTTTAAAGCAGTCTGTGTAAAACCATGTGTAGTTTAACTGTATTTTAATCCGCCATAAAGAAATTTTAAGTTTGTCGTTGAAGGAATATGCTCTTATTACTATAATATCATACTGCATGAAGTGGTTTAATTTCTCTAAACTTACTTTTCAAAAGGAAACAAACCAAGAAAGCAAACCATCCTGTTCAAGACATCCTGTTGATCATCATACTTAATGAAATGGCGAGAAGAAGTAAGTATTCACATTAACCTGTCCATATCTGCATGCTGAGTCATTCATACTAATTTTTAGAGAACTATGACTAACAAGGTAATAAAAGGTCAGTTTGATGAGAAAAAAAAAACAAGTTTTTAAATGTGAAAAGTCTTTTTCTACTTAAGGAAATTTTCATTTTGTATTTCCAGAATACAAATTCAGAAATATTTAATTATTTCCTTGTAGTTAGTTTCTTTTCTAATCAGTGAAAAGATTAATCTAGATTGAAGTCAAACAAGTTGACATTTAAATTTATTTGTATGTAGTATTTAAATTTAAGGTTAAAAGGAAAGGTTTTAATATCCTTAGAGATACACCCACTCCAGGAATGGAGGCACAAGTCCTTGACGCGGGCGACCCGGATTCAAATCCGGCCTGTGGTCCTTTCATGCATGTCTCTCCACGTCTCTCATTCCCTTTTTCCTGTCAGCCTACTGTCCATAAAAAACAGGCCACTACTGCCGTAAAAACTCAACAAAAAAATAAAAGATAAACTACACCCACTGAATATCTAAGGCCTTGATAGACTCTGACCTGTCTAGAATCAGCATTAGTTATGATCAGCATGCACATCCTAAAAATGAAAGGGATGGTCCTCTAATGCTACGTTCAGATAGCAAGTGCTGGAAGCAGCAAAAAAGCACATGCAGATTCATTTTTGATGCACAAACACATTAAGGTCAGACATGCGTCAAGAGCATGCGTCAAGAGCAGCGTCAAGAGCAGCTCCTGAAGCGCATCCAGTAAAGTTCCTCCAGATGCATCAGATGTTTCTGCTGCTATTTTTATTTATTTATTACTTTATTATTTAAGTCCCATTGAGATTAACAATCTCTTTTTCAAGGGAGTCCTGGCCAAGACAGCGGCAAAAGATTACATTACAATTTACATTACAGTTTACAATTACATCTTTCTATAATAAGAAATTCATAAAACAGTTACAAACCATAGATCTCATTTCCAAACCTTTGAACAATCATTTAAAATGTCTGAATCAAATCCTTCAACTTCCAGTCTTTCTGAAGATTGTTCCATGCTGTGGGGCAGAGTACTGAAAAGCTGTCTTTCCAGCTTCAGTGCGGACACTAGGTACAGACAGAAGCAAAGACTCTTGAGAACGTGCTATTCAATGGCAGAGAGTGGCTTTGCTATATTTGCTGTTATCAGTGGGTAAAAAGTAGTTTTAATAAGTTTTAAGAGAGAATGTCCACCTCAACATCAACAGGTTTCAACGTTTTTAGTTAATTTAGGCATGAAAAACCGGTTTCTGAGGCGTGATCATAGAGCTCCCAGATCAGCTTCTCTGATTGGTCCTGAGGTGCTTCTCCTGCTGCTCGAAACTCGCTGCAGGACCTTTAGATGCGCCCTGATGCACGTCAGCCATTGACTTTGCATGTAAACCAGCTGCTCCTGCTGCTTCAGTAGTGTGCAGTCTGAACATAGCATTAGCATTTAAAAACATTTTTCTGGTTAATTCGAAGAAAAACACATTACAAAGAAGTAGCAGTTACTTACGTAACATTTTTCTGTGTTTGTATTAGAATTAAGAAATGGTAGTCACAGTGATGGTGGATGCAATCAAGAAAATAAATATTTTTTCAAGAAATTAATTGTGGCACTGATAGAGGCAAAACATGAAACACCTTATGAAAGAATGATCAGGTTACCACAACAATACTCTAACGATCTACCCTTGCACAGTAAAAAAAAAAATTGGTGTTCAAATCTTAGAGGGAAACTATTTTTACACTAAACAGAAGCAATTTTTACTCTATATTTTCGATTGCCTGTCAGTCTCTATGAGGTCTTGATTTTGGCACTAAACTAAAAAATTGACTCTGAAAAGTTTATAGAGTAGTAGAGTTTAACAGTAATTTGGAGTGTAACCAAATGTTATCTGAAATAGAGTTTAATTTAACTCTAGGCGTTGAAGTAACACTTTGTTTTTTACTGTTTGGTCCTATGTGACATTCACTTAAAAAAACAAGCCAATGAGATGAGACTCTCCAAGTCAATGGATGTGATTCCCCTGCTTTGTCCATTTGATTTGATCCTTTTTAAAAACTGAATAATTATTTATTTTTTTATTCTTTGCAAGATCAATACTAATGCTGATAATTTAACACGTTGCAGATTATTTGGGTCCGATTCTTTAGTGCATTGTTGCTTCTTCTTCCCTTTACACGATAAAAATAACAATGATAAGGCAATGGATAGCAAATGGAGGGAGCTGATAACCTTCCCTAAGCCTTATGTGATCTTAACACATGGCTTCTGAATGCACTAATCAATCAGCAAACAAATGTACATATCGGCTAATGGTGAAAAAAAAAGAAAAAAAAAAGAATATCTTCCAAAAATATCAACATAGCTGATGTATCAGTCCATCTCTAATCTTTTACTGTTTCATAACTTTGTTTTGGTCAGTGAGTACCTAACTTCTTACTTGATGAAATGATGCATTTTGCTGCAAGTCAAAATGCATCATACTGGGAAGGTTGTTGCTGCAATTCCAGCTTCCTTCTTTAGTTAAGTGCTTAACCCCAACTGATCTACAGATTTCTGTGTATAAATGTGCACACCTTAGTGAGTGTGAAAATAAATAGTAATTGAACAACTGATCAATGTCCAATTAACCACGTACTTCAGCTAGCAAAACTTTTTCTTCCCTTTTTTGTTGTTTGTTGGACTCTACTAGGACTAAAATGCATGTCTAAGACTGTCCAATTCTTTGGAATGCCTGATTTTGTTTTTTGTCAAGATCTCCATTCGAAACAATAGATTCTGATTGTAAACTTGAATATAAAACATGCTACCTGGGATTAAAGACACGCCACTGCATAGTTTTGACAAAAAATTTTGTGATGAATCCAGCTAGGAAAGTATTTTTCCAGTAAGTTTTAGCTGAAAAGCGGTTCTTTATCTCAAACTGTTGGAGAAAATATAGTTCTTCATGGCCTGTCATAGAAACAGTCTACAGGAAACAAGTAAAATAATGAGAGCTGGACCTATCAATCAATGATTTGTGATATAAGGATAGTGCAAGTTCAATTCCTACTTTACTGCATTGTATGAGCCTGTATGGACTGAGTATCATCCGGGGATGCTTTAGTTGGTGAAAGCTACAATCAGAAGCTGTTTGTGCACAGAAAAATTAGGTCAGCTAGCTTCCATCTCCCAGCTGTCATCCGGCGATAGGCGGGGTACAGATCGCCACTACATTACAGGGGCAGCAGGAACCCACAGGACACATGTGCACTCTTTTTAAACTTAAAATCACCAATTACACAAAATACTAGAAAACTATCCATCAATTTTATCATATCCTCAGCTAATATCACTATATGCAAAGACCTTTAACTTTACTTAAGATGCACTAGAGATTACTTTTTACCGTAATTTGACTCTCTTAATATTGTTAATAATTGATTCCTGTGCATTATTATTACATACATTCTGTTTATTTAGTTGGAAATAGAGTTTTTAGAAAAACTCCGAAAGAAAGCAATTATAGGTCAGAATAAAAATGATAAATAAAAGCTGTTTGTATGTATAAAAAATATGTCCAAACTTAACATGTGCAAAACTGATCTACTAATCACCAGCAACCAGAATTGCATCTGTGACATTAACAAAATGGTTGGTGAAGTCCATTTAGCATGTTTGCCTTTATGTTAGCCTTTATTTATTATGCATTTTCGCTGAAGGCAAACCTGCATAGTCTGCTGTCATACAGTAGCTTTAATTTCTTATTCATAACTATGCAACTATTAAACAAACTTTTTTTTTTAATTCTTTTCCTTTTTTTTTTTTTTTTCTTTTTCTTAACTAAAAACTGTAAAAATGCTTATAAATGTTTTGTAAAAGTCAGTTTGAAATGTATATTCCATGATCATTTTGTCTTAAAGTATTTTTAAACCCAGTTGTTCTAGCTGTTTTATCCTTGACCAATCAGATGGTCTTCTGTTTCTGCACGTTCCCTCTCTCAAACTGTAAAGTGAAAAACGCTTTGCTGTTGCATATGAATCTTCATAAAAAACATCAGAACAAAAGTATTTTAGATGCTGAATACATTTGTTACTAAAAGGTTGCATTTAGACTAAGGTGACCAGATTTGTCAACTCCAATCTTAAATTAAAATAGGAAACTGGGACAGTGATGCTTTCATCCATTTTTACATATTTATTATTACCGGTATTTAAATAACAAAAATCAAGTGTAAAATCCAGGAATGCGCCTTTTCCATTCCCTACGATTAATCAAATTAATCAATAGATAGTGCACAAAGAATATATGTTTTTCAATATATATATAAATGTTAATTTTTTGGATGAAAAAAGAGGGAAATTCCTACAGACTTGATGCAAACTGGCCTGTTCCTGAACACAATGTTATGTTGCTCACAATGGAAGAGGGCAGAGAAGACTGACTGACCAGATGGCACTAATAAACACGATTGACTGATTAATATTGTTTGTCTTAGGAAATAGAAGAGACGCATTCCTGGATTTTACACTTTATTTTTGTTTATGCATTACATATTGAACATATTAAAAAATATGTAAAAATGGATGAAAGCATCACTGTCCCTGTTTCCGATTTTTTATTTTTATGAAATGTACATATTTTTATCTAAAACTGGAAATATCCCCATATTAGATAGCAGAAATCTGTTCACCTTAGTGTAAAGTCTGATTAAAAAATCTTATTAAGTTATCAATAAATGTTTTAACATATCATTTTTCTTGTATGCACCCAAAAGTGCCATAAATGATTTTAAAAATGCTGAGTTCTCTGAGTCCTGGCAACTAGCATTCTGTTGACTCTATCAGCAGAACAAGGCAACTCAAGAACTTTTTCCTATCTTACTTTAAAGCGTTTCAAGATGGAATCTATATAATTTCAAGGCTATTGGACCAAGCTTTTATAAATGTCACATAATGTTTAGATTTACTTCACCAGACTCACTTTAACACAAGAACTTGAAGAGATTACAAGTTGGCAAAGCATTTTTAAAACTTTATTATACAGAGATCTCCTGACCTGTGAATATAACTCTATTATTTTAAATAATCTGTTATTTAGACATTTAACCAGTTCAAGAGCTTCTCATTATTAGGGTCCATGCTCAGCACATCAGGGCTGGATAACTAACCTTTCAGCCTGCAAACACAAGACCAAGCTGTCACTCCCAATCACCATCAGAAAGAGATCGTAGCAAGGCCATTAGCTGTTTGCGGCATAGATTTAGTTTGGTCAATTAGACCAGCGGTCTCTTTATTAGTTTATGTTCACACATTGTTTCATGTCTATCAATTTATTACACAATGGTATAGTGACACTATTATCCATAAAAGTTTGTTTCTTCTAAGATGAAACGCCTGCCACCATGGCCAGGGTTAGTTAGGCCACAGAGTGTGATGGAGGTAGCAGACAGGAAGCATGGAGGGCCATTTAGATGAGCGGGAGTGTCACAGGAGAGAAGGACAGTGGCAAGCAGAAAGGGTGGGGGTGCAGTGTGCCACACTGACACCTGGTGCTCCAGATGACAGCTCTGCAGCCAGATGGACCTCATTATACACACAGTCATACACAAACATACCCACACATGTATACTGACATACAAACACATACTGTACACATATCCACAATTACTGCCAATCTTATAACACAAACTGGTAAACCAGTTTATTCAGATTTGTGTTGCAAAAGCGAGCAAACTAAGAGTTACATTGGGTCAGACTGAAATGATCCCGCTAGAGGGAACTATAATGTGCAGTAGATCATTTTGAATAATATGGTTATGCTGTTGTGGCAGGTTGAATCAGTGTTCAGGTTGCAATACGTAGGCATGGTGCTTGTGTGGTCATAGTGGGCAGATTAAAGAGACCCCATGGTGTTCGCTTACACTGAACATACCCTCCACTCTCCCCACCACCTGTCATCTCTATGCTTGTGAAACCTTCAGTCCACCAAACAGTCCCACTTTACCTAACTCTCTTAAAGGGGAAGGTCATTACAAAACTGTATTATTCTGTTGTAGTTTTCCTCTTTACCTCAGATTCCTTCTTATATTTTTTTATCATCTGAACATGATTGAATTTTTCTTTCTTATTCGAAGGCCAAGGACTGTCATTCATACAACTAGATTGTCTCTGTAGCTGTGAATGAAAACAATTCAAGCAATCCTTTCAGCTCACTAAGTGATAGCACATTTTCACAACTGTCTTACCTCCAGTGCTGCAGAGGGTTTCTTCTTCAGCTCCTCGCATTTGCGAAACTTGCAGATCTGGTGGCCTGTTTTTCTGTTCCGGCAGCTGCTGCACTGCTCGCAGTTTATCCGCCGTCGGCAAGGCGGACACATGCCGCAGCGTTTTCGCTTCTTTTTGCCGGAGTTGATGGCAGAGGCAAGCTCGCTCTGTGCCGGGTATTCTGTTAAACCGGCCATGTGAAGTGCGCTGTCCGCCAGAAAGACTCCGGCCGGCGTCATGATGAAAAGCCCAGGATTGAAGGGAAAGCCGCCCCCTACTCCATATGGGAAGTCCACGGGACCACCTACGGCATCCGCAACAGACGTACCCTCCAAGTCGCTTGTCCCCGAGCCTGAGTCTCCTCCGCCAACTCCCACTCCCATGCCCCCAGGCAGGAGCATGTGCTCCATACCGGCTCGCTTTAGCAGTGCTGCTGCCTGGGCAAAGTGCAGCAGGCCATTCTGTCCTTCCAGAACCTGTTCTAAGGTTCTGTCCAACTTGGCTGCTGTCAGTGTGGAAACAGTGGCTGGGGGAGCTGGGGGTGCTTGAGGCTTGGCCAAGTGGCTCTTCGTGGAGCTATTGTCCGTGTGTCCATTGGTGGCAGCAGAGGAGACTGCTGTATATTGAGAAAGGGTGCGAGAGTTCTTAAGGCTCTTGCTGAGAGGCTCGCTGATGATGCCGCTTCGATTTCTGCGCTCTATGACAGGAGAGTCCTGTTTGCAGCTACTGCGCTCCAGGTCCTCTGTCTGGGGTCCCTCCGACAGCCCACTAGACATGGTCCAGTGCGTATGTCCCTGGGTTGGGGGTGAGGGTGGAGAGGGGAAAGGGGTGAGCAATGAAGGACTTTTAACTGGGCCCGTTTTTTGCCTCGGTGGGAGTGCGACTTGACGTTAGTGGACCAACCGGCCAGTCAGCAAGAGACAGGCATCAAAGCCTTCCTCCTCCTCAGTAGCTCAGCCCTCATCCACGTCCTTACATTGGCCTTCAGGAAACTTTGCAGAGAGAAAAAAAAAAGCATTACATTAATAATCCCATCAACTTTTGTTCAAAAGCTTTTCAGATGGTTCTTTTCATTTTCCAGATTTTATTTCCTGGATTATTTTAAATCTTTGGAGGATTTGATGGACGGCTGGAAGTCCATCAAATCCTAAAACAATAAAGAACGAAGACGAATGAAAGTATATTTTATCATCTGTGCCTAGGCTGACTTTCAATTCACCAATGAGGCAATGGGCCATTTCAACATTTTCTGACAACATTGGGAATTGAGATCAGGTGAAATCTATAATAAATAGAAAAATCTAGACAAGATAACAATGGGTTGAATGCAGATCCTTCATAATGGTGTTTGTCATCAGTCATACATCATTAAACATACTTGCAGGTATACTTACCCTTTTTGATTTTCCTTTTTTTCCAGTTACTCAAAAAAATAAAATGATCAAAACTGAAAATATTGTTATAAAAAATAATAATAATAGTAGTTACTTAAATTGTATAGATAAACCAATTCTTATCCTATACTTAAGTAATAAGGTTAACGAGTCTGAAAGCTAAATTTTTTTTTATTCTCAAGTAATTTTTTTTTTCTCCTTCAGACTGAAAATTAAAAAAAAAATCATCAATAATTAAATCAATAACTGTGTAAGAACTTTGCTTTATAGATTCACAGAGAAAGTGGCCAGTGCCTAGAATTATTGACTGTCAGCTTTGCGGCCGTGCAGCACTTAGTGATGCATTTAAAATGTAGGAAAAGGAACACAGAGATGTAAGAAGCTATATAAAGAAAATCAGTTTTGTATGACACATAGAAATATGTCATTCTCACCAGAGAGTCAGAGAGAGAGAGCATGACTCTCAGAAGAAAACCAGAAGGCTGTTTGAGCAGACTAAAACTGCTGTGTTTCGGGTTTTAATATCTAATATGGACCATGCCAGAACTGAAAAGAATAAGGCAAAAAAAAATAATATATATATATATATATATATATATATATATATATATATATATATATATATATATATATTACCTATAGAAATTAGAATAATAATTTAGTTATAGCCATGATAATTACTAATATAAGATACAAAAGCCAGTTAAAAAAAACTGCTACTGCAACTTTAGAATACATGATTATGGAAAATCACAGATCAGTGTAGCTCCAAGCTTTTCTTTTTTCCTGTAATGCCCAATTGAGCATATTTGTGCCCCCCAGGAATATTTAAGCATTCCCCGTTAACTCAGTTTCAGCTCTGCTTTGGGGTTTCCCTTGCTTTTATCATGCAATTGCATTTAGTGTATATTAAGTTTGCCCTCTGCCATTTGATACAGAGTAAGCGGTGTCAAAACACTTTAGAGCATTTGGATTTAAAAGCTGTTCTGTATGGCTGAGAAGCAACATGATCAAAAGGTGTGAAATAACTAAAAACACTACAGATTTTACAGCAAATGACTAAAAAGCTAAATTAGGCTTCAGATACAGCAAATCCATTTGGTTCAACAGTAAACAATTTCATATTCTTACATTTAGTTTGATGTGGTTATTTAAACTGACTACACATTTTAAATATTTAAATACCTACAAGTTGAGACACAAAAGCAATGAACTTGATAAACCAGTGTTTCAAATACAAAATACAGATTTTACGTAATATATACTTGCGTGTTACCAGATTTTGCAAAGCAGGATATAGAATGAAACATTTAAAATGCAAATTTCATACAGTTATTCCTAATTATTGATTAATTTAAAAGGCAAAAACCTTAACAATAAGGGTGACAGAGAAAAGAGTTACCTGTGGAAGAGTTTCACTGAGAGCATTTAAAATCTTATCAAACCAAAGGTATTTGATGAAAATGTTGCTTATATGAACAACAGCTCTCATAACACCTCTTTTTTCTTTTTTTTTATGAATCAATTCATTAATCAAACCTTATGAACTCCTGTCTGATTAAGCAACATCTGCTCCCCTGCAGCTTCTCTGATTGGATAGCAAGGAAATTACAAGGTGGGGAGCCAAGTTCCTGCTATTTCAATATAATAAAATCTAATGAATTAATTTGCAGTGAGGACAATCATTTCCTTAATAAATGACTTCCTATCACAAGCAAAATAATTCTCACAATACGGTCCAGAAATTGATATTTTTGTTTATATCTTGCTGGAAATTCTGGCAGCACCTGGATCTGGGTCCAAACTATTCTCTTTTGTTATTTTTTTCTCACTTAAGGTTTCTACATTTTTTCAGAGACAAAATCTTTTTTCAGACTCAAATGTTCTAAAGTTTTCACAAGTATTTCATATTATCTGGATATTTGAGTTTTGTTTTACTACTTTGTTTTTGTTACTATCCATATATTCTATACATTAAAAAATAATGTAAGTGTGAGTTTAACTTCTGAACTTGTATCAGCCAAATTTTAAATTATTTTAACTGTTAAGTTATAAATTATATTAAACATTTTTTTATTAAAAGCAAAAAAAAAAAAAAAAAGATTGTTTATGAATGCAACCGCAGGTCTATTTAGAAGATATAAAGGATTTGTTACCAAAGAACTCAGGGAAATAGCTTTTGAAGTTTTTTCAATGACTTTAAGCTGGGAAAAACACTGTGCGATATTTTTTTAACCTTTGCACGCAGCTACAGCTCACACTGTATGACAAAACTGCAGGGTTTAAAAGTTCACAGCTCATGATGCGTGTTCTCACACTGTGCGACCCGACGCTCTGATGCGATCTACCTGCTTACGCTGTACGTCTAAAAACCAAGTCAGACTCAGCTCCGCAGTGAGATGGCGCTACTCGGACTCGTCTATCTGGCAGCCAAACGAGTAGAAGAGGAAATGACGCTCACTAGAGTGAAACGCGCTGCCTTGGCAATTTGCAATTTTGTGCTGAAAGCCCTAAGGTATTTGGACGAAGACATGGCTGAGCAAACGTGGCTACTGTACTACAGTCTGTCAATTTCCAGAAAGAACTCCATTTCACTTGTTGCACCCCTGCCATGCTTCTGTGTTTACATCTGAGAGGAAGAAGAAGAATCATGTTTGTGCATGCGCACTGAGCCATTTGCCCACAACGGCCGACTGAATTTCAAACATGTTTGATTTTCTCCCAGTCTTACGATTCATGATCAGGAGGTTGTCGTGAGAGGCTGATGGCACCTCGTAACCCCCTGTATACTATCAGATGCAGGACGCACGATCAGGCTGAAAGTCGATCGAAAAATTCAGATTCAGATTTTTATTATATCTTTTAGTTAATTTATCATCAAAACAATTACATAGATTTCCTTTGGTAAAAAGCAAAAAAAACTAGACTCTTCAAGGCTTTGCGGGAACCCTTTCCACTATACACTTACATACTTTTTTCTCTATTCCTTGTAGGTGTGTGGAAATGGTCACCTCTCCATCTGCTTCCATGCACTGTACGTTGAACTGGTAAGGAACATAACAGATGGCATTTCTGTCAAATTAGCTTTTGCCTACAAGAAAAACTTTGTCATCTATGATTGCATATTTATCCATGAAACCATCAAATGTTATTAACTGAACATTTCTTTTAAATAAACAGAAATAGAAAAAAATAAAAACAAAGCATATTAAGATAACTTTATCTGTTTAACATATTAAAAGTGTCATTCGTATATGGTTCATTTTATATTTCAATTAAACAAATCTGTTGCACAGTCCGCATCAAGTAAATACATTTTTATATGAGGCTGGTATTTTTCAACCTGTCCATGTTCACAAACAAGCGTACCACCTCCCACAGAAACGCAGAGGAAATGGCCGGGCGAATCCTTATAAGGGAAACAAAGGCAAAGAGAAGGGTGGAAAATGGAGGGGGGGGTTCTGTGTAGTGTGTGGAAATTGGAAGGCCAGAATTAGTGGGAGGTAAAGCTTCAAAGGCTAAAGCACAGCCCCCACATTTTCACCAGCTCAGGGGGACGCGGCGCCAAAGAACCAGAGCCAGCTCTGCAGCCCTTCAACCCCATAGTTTCAGTTTACCCCACTGCTGAACTGACCTGGGTCTGGTTTCCTAACAGCATCCCATTATTACCAAGATCTATGCACTGGAAATCAGAGCAATACATAGAAGTTATGTAGTTTGGGGTTACATAGTGCTGGAGCTCAAATAATGTGTCTTCAGAGGTGAGTAAATTGTGCTGAATAAGTTGATTTATTCTTTTATATAATCTGTAGAACATATTATCATCTTACTAAAACAGTGCTTAACTATGTCTTCAATCAACATCTAACTGTTTAAGTAAAGGTCTAATTAAATAAATATACAACAAGAAAATAATAATGCAGCTAATACCTTTTTACCTTTTAAGTAAAAACCTCAGTTTATTCAACCCTAGAACTAAGGCCGTGTTTGATGGTTGGGTGCTGCATGAAGAGAAGTTTGCATCATGTCTCCATATGAGTCTCAGGCCTCTATGGATATCATCAAATGCATTGCATTTAGTCAGCTCCTAAAGCAATGCAATGCTAAAGGTCAGGAATGGTCTATAGTATTAATATTATATGACTGTGTAACATCTATTATCTGTAAATATTTTAACTGATACAAGTGGTTTCAAAGGTACATTGGGTAAATTTAACAGGTAAACAATATTTGTTTGCTTTCCTATACAATCGCCCAAAATGTAAAATGAGCTTTCCTATATTTACAGTTGCCTCTTGGACAGTCCAAAATATTGATATTCTGAAAAGCATCAATACTCTAACGATATATCCGGATACAATACTAATTTGGCATAGTTTCGATTTGCAAGACAAGTTTTGTTGGCATATTTTTGTTATTCATTATAGAATTTTTGCACCTAAACAGAATAATACCTCAAATAACCTTCAAAAAATAGGAAATTCTGTTGTGATCATCTGTGATTCTGTTAAGAAAAATTGTTCAATGATAAGATTATAGATTTGTTTTTCATGTTAATAAAAATATTTTTAATTAATCATTTTAAATCCCATGGTATTAAAAATGGCTTGCTTGAAGCAAGCAGGTTCCTTCTTTCTACATGTCTTTCTGCATGGAGTTCTCCCTGTGCATGCATGGGTTCTCTCCGGGTACTCCAGATTCCTCCCACAGTCCAAAAAAGCATGACTGTGGGGTTAATTGGCTTCTCTAAATTATCCTTAGGTGTGAGTGTGTGCATAAATGGTCGTTTGTCTCTGCGTTGCCCTGCGATAGAATGGCGACCTGTCTTGGGTGCACCCCACCTTTCGCCAATTGACAGCTGGAGATAATCACCAGCACCCCTCGCAACACCAGCAGAGATAAGATCATTTTATTTATATCAAAAATTATATCAAGTATGAAATATTTTTCTAGGTATTGATACCCAGGCATAATTAGTACGTTCATGAAAGAGCGATTTGGGTCAACTTCTCTGTGAGCACGTAGGGATTACGCAATACGTGCTTTTGTTCACCTGGCTATTTAATTGAGATCCAGTGCAGCAAGAGAACAGGGACTACGGTTTGTGAAGACAGACGACAAAAGACGAGCCCCAAGTGCACCTCAAACACCATGACAAACTCCACAAAAGAGTTAGTAAATAAAAGTTTTGTCTATTTGAGTCCGAATGGAGACGGAATAAGATGACAGTGAATACTGTGGAATCTTTTAACAATGAGTGAGACCAGATCTGGAAGGCTCCTGTTTGCTAAAAAGGTAAAACGCTCCATTTAAAAGAACTTACATTGATAACTTTCCTACCCAAAATGAAATTAGAGTAGCAGACTGTGGTGTTTGTTCTCCTCTCATGCATGTGCACAACTCTGATGTCATTTTAGTTTGTCTGTCATCAGAGGCGGGAAATTTATGCTAAAAATGAAGCTGTGCTCTTTAAATTATTTCTTGGCATTTAAAAAAGCATAATATTAAGCATATATATGAACTTACACTTCTGTTAAATAATAAATAAATGACAATAATACCTATTAATATTGAATTTCTTGAGGAAGCAATGTTTTCTTTTTTTAATTGTGCAATGATGGAGTAAACATCTGTTCACGTTGTGTGTTCACATTGTCTCCTCCTGGACTTCATCTAGAGGATTCTGTTCCCGTCATTATGAGTCATCAGAAAAGCATGTTTTAGATCCTTTTACGTTAAGTTTAAAGACAAATCATGTTCAGTTATGCTATAAATTGAAATACAATGATCAAGGCAACATTAAATATTGAGTACATTTATGAACTAACAGGACAGGAAGCATTTTCATTTGAAGTATGTAAAAGTACCTGACTTATCAGTAAGACAATAAGATTTTGATATTTTAAGTGTATTTTTGTTCTTAAAGACTCCTAAGTCATATATTGCACCATGAAGCTAGAAACACATCTGTGTGGTCACTTTTATGAAGTTACAGCAAAAATGAACAGATTGTTATAAACCATTAATAGCCCAACTAGCATCAGGCCACAAACTCAACATCTTCCTTTTAGAGATTAATTTTTAAAGTATCAGAGTTGCAGTCTGTAGCTTCTACACTGACTTGTTTTATTCCTGGTTGGATGTGATATAAATAATGTGTTAATGAGTCTCTAGTCCTGGAGCGACACTCTTTTTATGACTTAAATGTGTCTTGAGTCAGACTGAAAAATTCAAGTTGCTATCTCCTCCTGAATGTCTTTGAACTGTACACATTAAATCCAATTCTGTTTTTGCTGCATTTCAGTTTACATGTAAATCAAAGACATTGAAGTTTTGAATGAATAACTGGGAAGGTTTGCAGAAAAAAAACAAAACAAAACTGTTGAGTCAGCAGGTAGTAAGTGGAGATGCAAAAGTTACATAAGTCACATTTGGCAGATGCCTCTTAATCAGCTCCATCTGTAGATAAAATAGTGAATAATCATTTTTTTTCCCCCAAGTCACTTTAAGCAAAAAAAAAGAAAAAAAAAAAAAAAAGGACAGTCATATTTTTCAGGTCTAAAATAGATCATTACAGGTGAAGAGCATAAAAATCATTGTCGCCAGTAAAAGCCTTATTGGTGCATCTCTAGTATTAAGGCAAATAGTTTTGGCATGCATTTAAAATCATAAAGACATAAGTAAAGATGACTGTGTTTTTTCTTGAACATTAGATAGAGAAACAAATCTTTGGCTGAAAAAGACTCTTTTGATAGAAAAAATAAAATCCAGCTTGCAACTGTTCTTTGGGTAACTACACTGTCACCAAACACATGCAGTGTAGCTTCTACAAACAGTTTTATTTAATCCAAACCTACATAAACTACTCTCCCTGCAAATTTTGAACATTTGACTCTTGTTTCAGTACCACAGACATGAAAGTCATACAATACATCTATAAATATATCCATCTATCGACCTATTTATATGTGTGTTTATAAATCTTTTTGTCTATTCAGTTCTGCCAGAGGCATGTTTAGGCATGTACAACATAGCATAATAAAATGTACATTATCTAAAACTTCTAATAAAAGAGCAGCTTTGCTGATTTTTTTTTTTTTTTTTGTCTTTCGCCACGTTTCTGCTGGTGAAGCGACGTAACTATAGTGATGTGGTGGAGCCTTATCTTAGAAAGGCCCAGGCCAAATCCCAGTTAGCCTCCATGGCTGGGTGAACACCTGCACCAAATATCATAGGGAACATTATGTGGAATTTCATTGAATGACATAAATACAGTAAGTACGACAGTCAGTCAATTTAAACAGAAATATGCAGCATAGTGTGAAGGCATCATCTGCTGTTTTTGCTTAGCTAAGTAGGTTAGACAACCGCTTCAGGACAGCGGCCATATTTCAGCAGCCAATCAGAGATCTACTCTTTACCATTTCTATAGATCCTACCCTAAAAGGGACGAATGTTGACATGAACAGGCAGAAAAATGTCCACATGGAAGTAGGGGAAGCTAAATGTGCATTCAGAATAATCATGAAAAGCAGTTTATGTGCATGTGAATTAAATAAAACTGTTTCTCTGCTTATTTATTGCAAATTTTTGGCAGAATTCTGATTTCTTTTTTTTTTCCAGCTTTTATTGTCATTACACTGTCTCTTAATGCAGCCTCACTGCAAAACATGTCTAAAGCTGGCACAAAATATCATTTTCAAGATCCTAATGGTCAGATAGGTCCAGAAAAAGAAAAAAGAATGAAATAGTTTCAAAGAATCCAGTGTAAGGTTTTAAAATTGGGAGGCATTTTAAAAATAAATGATATCAGGATCCCACCACAGACTTTTAATAACTGTTGGCGTTATGTCAACTGAATGCTAAGCAAGAAAAAATTTGGCCTTTAATCATCGCTGTTTTCTTGTAAATTGGCTTTCATTATAATATATTTATCTAAATTTAAAATCTTAATCTGAAATCTAAAATTATTTCAATCAAGCAAAGATGTTTGTTTCCATAAATAAATCAGACAAACATATTTAAAAACAATAAAAGTATGTAAAATAAACACCTATTCTTAAACAATTTATCTATTTACCTAAGGTGTAAAGAAAGAAACATATTAGAATACCCTTGTTTTAAAATTGTTTTAATTCATTCTTGAACCACAATGAACATATTAAAAAATCATCCATACAATTTCTCACCAGCTTTTGAATGTTCTCCCAAATAATTGCGGTATTATTCTTTAAAGTTGGAAGAGTTCTTACCATTACCACAATCTTTAACTCCTTCAGGACAAGTCTGCTCCAAACTGTTCAAATTTCACTTTAAAAATAAATCTAGTAGGAGTATGAATGATTTGATGGTGAAAAATATTTATTTTTTCTACAGTGGGGAGACCGAAGTGTTAACCTTTAGGAATTTTAGGTCTTGAATTTAATCTCTGGGATTTCATAAAGACTTTTTCACCTTGCACAATAATGTTAACACAGTACTGCCTATATTATATAACCTGTATGCTTTTCTCAAGAGTAGCTTAACAGCAATTTAATAAATTTTATGATGTGCAGAGACCTGCTGGAAGCAGTTGAGGAATATTTAAAACAAGCAAAGCACGGATTTTCTAAAGCAGAAAAAAAAAAATTTTTTTACTTTGTCTAAATGATAAATTGTAGCTGTACTAGTATATATTTGCTAATATGACTTTTAAAAAGTAAAATAAAACTTCATATAAAGACCTTAAACATCAGCACCCTTATAAAGGGTACTGATGCAGGTGTACCTGCTTTATGAATTATTTTGAGATCCAAGCTTGTATTCAAACATTTTTTGTCATGAATGTTTTTTTTTGTTTTTGTTTTTTTTATTAAATCTAAGTCATATTTATCCTAACACCATAAAACACTGTGCCTCATCAAAACTCAACAGCAGCAGGTTAAGATTTTTTTGAGGACCGAATCTGAACATCTTGAACTGCGCAAACCTTTAGGAACGAATGGTTCAGCTTTCAGCCTTTTAGGTAAAGTGTTTCTTCATAAATGTGTGAAATTCATGCTAAATCTATATTTTAAGACTACCACTACTGTCTGAAAAATCCTTACCAAAAAAAAATCCCAATATTAATGCATGAAATGCAGAACAGAAGAAATATGTTATTTAGAATTCAAATCTCCTGACCTTTGAACTATATATATTTAACATAACCTTTGTTAATTAATGTTGTGTATTAATATTACTTGATATTGGCAAAAGGTACATTTTAAAAGACTCTGATCCTTATAGCTAACGTGAAAACGTGCTTATTAGATGTCAAAAATTAAAATGTGAAAGAATGCAGGTTTAAACCTCAAATTGCCGAAAAGAAGTGTTTTTTTTTTTTTTTTTTTTTTTTTTATCTTGGATGCAGGTATACAGTTATGTTTCTGTGATAAAACATTGAGTAAGAAGCACCAGGAAGTCCATCTACATTGTATTACCCTTTCCCTCATTCTCCTGTGCAGTGTGCCTTAACAGTCACACTTTTCCCATCATAATAAACCTTGAGCATTGCATATAGTCTCTGGTTAATCACCCTCCTCTACCTCCAGCACCCTGGCCATCTCAGCTTCCCTCAGCGCATCATTTACAGAGAAGCCTCATATTCTTGTGGAAACCATCTCCAAAACTTCAGCTGTCATTTTAAAACCAGATTACTGTTGTAGTTCAGCTCCTGTGGCATCCTCGTCTAATGTATTGACATATAAAATAAAGATTGTGCAAAGTTTGATAGAACAATGGATAATTTTCAATGACATTGCTTACATTTCTCTACGTTAACTTCCAAAGTGAAAAATAAGCTGTTCCCAATTTTCTGGAATCCTTCTGTCAGAACATGTAAAACCGAATAATGCACATAGAAAAAGACTAATATATATTTGGACATTTTTCAGAATGATCAGATATTTTAGAAGAAAACTGAAGAGATAAAGTGCTTTCATTTTGATAATCAACGCATCTGCAAAAATAATTAGTGAGCTGTTCTTTAAATGCAATTAAAACAGCAGAACAAACGTTGACGGTTTTAACCTCATGCTACTATATGTTTTAAGCTTGTGTCACAATTTAACAGTGTTTCCTCACATATTGAAGAAAGCTAATTTGACAATCAGGATGTTTTAATTTAATTTTAATTGTCAACAAACCATTTATTTAGGCAAATGCATTTCCAAGCTGTATCCAATGACTTTAACATTTATATTATCATTACATGTCAAAATCAACTCAAACTATTGCTTTTTGTCTTGAGTTTTAACAGCTCTTAAAGACATGTTTGTCTATGGAAATGGCTTCAAAAAAAAAAAAAAATGTACAACATAGAAATACTACTTATATCATCTATGTGTCACTAAAGCAGTATTTATACCAATGTTGCAGTAATTACTTTGTATTCATATTATTTGGTCTCATTTATACGTTATGCAGAAGCTCTGTCTTGCTGAGGAAGATTAGACTTCCTCGGCATGCCAAATGTTTGGACTGGCTGACGTGGCAAAGATGGATTCAGAGCCTGCTTCTGGTGAGAATGAATCTGGCCTTGAACCTGACAGCAACATCGCGTGTATTTGGGACTTATTGAGTCAACACAGGTAACATTAAAAGTCATACCTGGTCCACCATATTTTGCTGAACAATACTGCTGCCTGAAAACTGTGGGGTGCAGTGGAGCACTCGTTGGTCAACATTATTCCAAATTCATCAATAGAATGCTTCAAACCTGTGTTATATGAGTTGTGCTTGATAGAGAGATTTTTATTTTGCAGCTGTAATAACAGCATAACAAATACAGAAAAAATGTAGCATACTGGACTTGAATCAACTAATAAAAAATGTAATGCGAAAGCAAACTTATCTAATTTATGAAAATAATTTCTGCTTTATGTCCAAACAAAACTGGCGGACCAAAGGACCCTTCTGGAGTAAACACACAATGTGTTCTGTTGTTGTTAATTGAGCTGTATATGATGTTAACTGTCAATGTTTCTGTTTTTAACATTTTTCATTTTTTAAATGAAAAGTTAATGCAGAACAAAAAGAAAAAAAAAAATAACTTTCACCCAGAAGTATTTTTATTTTGTTTTGTATAGACAGATATACTTTAACCATCCCAAAGCTAAATTTAGTTCTTCAGCTGCTCAATGATATAAACACCGCAGTCACAGCTAAGAACAGTAAGACAATAAAAGATAAATATATATAGAAAAAAAAAACATTGAAATATAAAAATCATGTCTAAATATAAAAACAACTGCATGCAACATACTATAAGTAAAAGCCTGCCCTCTGTTAATCTCCCCCCCTCGTGATACATATGCAATATATGCAATATGACAGAATTTGCTGTTTGGCTGTGTGCTACTGACAAATTTGTCATTGACCCCCAACCCATCCCTTCACAAAGACAGACACCAATTCCTCTGTCAACAAGTTATGTGGGTTTATTTAAATTAATTCATTTCCATGAATTTCACAGCTCAGCTTCTTTGACCTAATAGGCCTGAGGTTAAATCTAAATATAGGAAAACTGTATGCACTTCTCAATCACACAGCTGATAAGACTCTAATAACTGTTTTGTTCATGTGAAACTACAGCCAGCAAATGGTTAGTGACATAAAGAAACAGGAGAGATACCTTTTATTTTCTTGGACATAAATATAGTATATCCCATATTTTGGTCATCTATTAAAATTTTCATTACATTTATTTATTATGAAACATGATATGATTTAACAATGTTTACATTGAATGCTTCACAAACATGCATCATGTTTCAAAAAGGAGTAGGATGAAGCATAAGGTTTTACATATATATAATATAATATAATATAACATTATAATTTGTCATATGATGTCTGTAAAGTAGCCTCAGCTCTTCATGCAGTCTGTGTTTTTACTAGAAGTATTGTTTATTTGCTTGAAATTTACTCAAATGCAAATAAATACCTCTGGATATGAGCTTTTTTTTTTTTATCTTACTCTTGACAATGACCAACTTTGTAGTTTTATTTTGTAACTTTTTGGAAACTTTCCTGCTCCCCTAAGAAGTAATTACTGATAAATCTTGTGACTTTTAAGATAAAAAGTCTCCAGTAGAGAGAAACAAGAGCATCTTCAGGCTTTGCCCACAATTAACACAATGTTCTGCCCTAGGAATCACAAATTAATGGATTTTTAGTTTAAAAATGTAAGGTGCTATTTTTCCACATGGATATCCAAAAATAAGTCTGTTAATACTTAATAAAATTAGGTTTCATAGGGGAAAAAAGGGATTTTTACTTTGGTTTTACAAAATTAAGAAAATGTATAATTAAAAAAACAAAAACAAATATTGAGCTTATAACTTTGTATAAATTTAATTTTTAAAATGTTGGCAATATTAATCTGATATTTTAGCAAACAAAATACTGCCTACATTTTAGCTGTACAGATGTGTAAAACGTCTTAAAATTCATTTTGATTGCATTAGCAAAATCTAAAACTAAAACCTTAATCTGAGGTACTTTTATTTGGTTATTATGAAACAAAGTTATCTGAAGCACTTTTTTAGGTTTATCAGAGGGAATAGAATCTTTTAATAATCGATCATTTTCCAAAAGGTAGGATTAAGTGGGAGACACCATATTTTTTTAAGCTACGCCTAAATATGGAAAAGACAGAAGAGCACATTTTTACAGATGGGACCATGCTTATGCAGGAGTCTTTAAACAAATTTTTGAGAATAATTAATTAACATGACCATAAATAAAGAAAAAAATTCTTAAACAGCAAAAAGCACTGAAAAAAAATTATTTTCGGTGCAGTTAACTCTATTAGAGTATTCATCATAATTGCTACTCTGTATTTTTAAGCTTCAATAGAAACAAGAGGTTCTGAAGTTAAATTTTACCTTTTTTTAATGTAATACATGAATTTTGGGAAAGAGTAAGTTTTACTTAGATTTCCTTATACTGTTTAAAAGTTTAATAGCAATATTTACATAAATACTTCATAAACTTTACTATAAAAATGTAGCATTTTGAAATGCATGCAAGGCACATGCACACTGTAGCTCACAGCAGGACTGATTCTGCTCCGAGTCCAGACGTTACAGGACCACACACAGAACAATAGGTAGTCCTGACGACAGTCATTTTGGAAGGGTGCAACACTACTGCAAAAGCCTGCTCGCTGCTCATGGGACTGATATATGCTCTGAACTACACTTTTGAAGTCTTCCAAAACATTTTCCTGGAGTTGGATGGATTTAAACTCTCCCTAAATTTCCTTTCTTAAATGCATTCGTGACTTTATCATCTTAGGGTAGAAAAATTTGGCATCAAATAGCAACAATTAGCAGTGGGTTCCAGTTAATCTTAGTGAAAGGTTGCCTGTCATTAATGTTTTTTAATTTTTAATGTATGCCAAATGTTATTTGGCAAATAACAGATACCTTTATTCAAATATCTAATAGAGATTTTATTCTTCATTGAGAATGGTTACACAGTTTAAGCTGTTAATTTTTAATTGTGTTGATTATTTTTACTTAATGTTGTAAATTCATTCTTAAAAGTCCACTAGTCTGGACAACTGGTTTAAATTGCACTGTTTAAGTCTGTAGGTTTGTATGATTTTAATTGCATATTTGAGTAGTGCCTATATTGCCAGATCTGTGTTGGGTGTGGTGTATATGAAATACTGTGTATTTGTTGTTTACAAGTCATACCAACCTATCTTTTTATCGGAAGAAATTCTTATGCAGTACAACATAATGCACTTTTACTATTAATACTATATTTTTTACATGCTTTTTTTCATTTAAATAGAGGCATACATAATCTTTACATCACTATCAAAGTTTAAGTGGCTCTTTCTGTTCTGACCCTCGCCCAGAAGTTGTTTTGAGCATGTTTGTGTTAAGTATTAATAGTTAATAGTTAAATATTCTTGATCTTACAAAATATATATTTTCTGTAACGATTGTTGAAACTCTCAGTTTCAGAGGGTTGGAAAGGTTTTATTGCTTAATTGAAAAGTAAGTGTAAAGTAAGTGAAAAGTAATATTCCAGCTAGAGGGCTTCCCAGTGGATAGCACTGCCGCCTTGCAGCAAGAAGGTTCCAGGTTTGATTCCCGGCTTGGGGTCTTTTTGCATGGAGTGTTCTCCCTTTGCATACATGCGTTTCTTTCCGGGTACTCCAGCTTCCTCCCACACTCCAAAGACTTGACTGTTAGGTTAATTGGCTCCTCTAAATTCTCCTTAGGTGTCAATGGTTGTTTGTATCGGTGTTGCCTTAAAATTCTGAGTAAAATGCTGTTTGTGCCTATGAAAAACAAGTACATTTTACTTAATTTGCTTAAATAAATCTAACTTTTTCAGCACAACTATGTCCACATCGTTGTAGATTTTGTTAAAAAAAACTTACAACTACAAAGAAATCACGGTATTTTTACTGAAGGAGATATTATTAGAATCTGAAATAGACCCATGCCTAATCTAGACCTTTAATTAAAGAACTAAAACTGTGATATGTTGAACTCATGAGATCTATATAACATCTAGCACTGATTACTTCCTATTGGTTCCTATTCATACAGTTATATCAAATCTATTCAAAATAATTAATCAGAAGCATATAAAGTGGGTCATACCATTTCTGAAACTGTTGTTGCCTTGACATTTTAGTCTTGTCAATCAAATTTACTGCAAGATGACCCATGAACCATCATTTTCAAAAGCTGTTCAAAAGTGAAATGTAAACACAAGTTTTCTCTTTAGTATTTATTAATAATAAAAATGAGTAAGATTGAATGGAGTGATTCGCTGACATTTAGGCGACTGGAAATAATAATTAGGATGAAGCATTAAGTTCTTTATCATAACTTTATAATATGCGCTACATACTATACCTGTGATCTGACTATTAAATTGCATTGCTGTAGTTAATTAATTCAAAACATCATCAACAGTTAAGGTTGAACTTATTTTTTTAGTTTTTATTTCCCATCTTTATGTTATATATTGGATATATCAAAGTTTAATTTCACATGTCAATAACTGTTGACTATGAAAATTTAAAAAAAATGGTCATTGGATAAATGTAAAGAAACAAATGCAGAAACAGGTAATAAACCTGTTAATACTGAATGTTAAGATAAATTAAACTGAAAATATTTTTATTAATTGATTATTATTGTTGATCCCAACTGTCTTTGTAATTATGTTAGCTTAACAGAGAAAGAACAGGATGTCAGAGGGACATTTTTGAAATTATCAGCATAACTGATAGTTTGTCAGACATCTGTGTAGCCATATGAGTCTACAGCTAGCATGAACAAGTTAAGAGCCACTAACAGCCTGGGGTCTGCAAACATCCCTTGTAAACAAAGCAAAACACTTTTTTGTTTTGTTTTTACTGAAAAACATGCACATCTCTGTCCGAGGTGCAGTCTGTGGCTGGCTTACCTTAGATTTTTTTTTTCTCGATGGAAGCATTTAATTAAAAAAGACAAACTTGGAAGAGGCTATTTACTCCTTTTACTGGCACATGACGATGAGAAACCTCACAGAGAAGCCATGCTTATTCTGCCTGTTGTTACCTTGACAACCTGTCATTTGTATACACTATGAAACACAGGGGAGGGGGACATTAATCATTCACTCCAGCCACTATCTAAACCTTCTGGATTTATTCACCCCTGATTATTAGGAATATGTAAAATTAAAATTAAAATTGCTCCTGAGACTTTGTAGTCCCAGACGGTTTAGTCAAGTTTGAATCTGTTCAAAATGAATCAAAGTTAAGCCTTAGGTCTTTATGGGCATAAGTCTCTAGTCTGATTGTTTGATTATTAGTTTAAAAATGTGTTACTTTAAATTGCAAGAAATTACCTCTCAGCATATTTAAATGTCTCTAAATAAAAAGCTTAACAGCTGTGCTGTTTGTTCTGACCAAATGCTATTTGTTATGATCTTTATCATGCTGCTTTGGATTTTTTAATGAAGTACCATTTGATTTGGGGGTCTGTTGTTTCTTATGTGTTAAAAATTTATTTTTTTCAAGATATTTCCTTCCAGAACACTTTTTAGGTGATATCAATTGCAAAGATTAATCTTTGGTTTATGGTCTATGAACTGCTGCTATATATGAATCTTTGTAATCTACAAACACTTTATTAAGTACGCCTGTTTAATTAGGTGTTAAGACGAACAGTAAACGAATCAATAACATAGCAGCCATTTGATGCATTCAGGCATCAAGATGTGGTAACGATAACTTGTTTCAACTAAGCACCCAAATGAGGAAGAAAATGGGTTTTAAGTAACTGCGGATGTTTATTGGCTATGGGTGCTGGACAGGCTGATCTGAGGGTTTCAGAAACTGTTAAAACTTTGGAAATGTTCAGGTAAATCATCTCTCAGGTACAAAAAAATAGAAAATATCCAGTCAGCATCAGTAGTGTGCATGAAAAGGCCTTGTTGATATCAGAGAAGGATGGGTAGGCTTGTTTAAGATGATAAAAAAGGCAACAGCAGCTAAAATAACCACTGGATTTAACCATGATATGTAGAATGCCATCAGTAATATGAAACTAAAAGCCCCAAACATTACTAAAAACAGGAAATTAAACGATCTGGAAAAATGCTGTTTGGTCCACTGAATATGAAATAGTAGACAGATGTTTAAGTATTTGGTTTGAAAAACACAAAAGCATATATTCAACAACTCCTCATAATGTGGTGGTACAATAGTGTTTGGGGTATTTTATGGCACACTTTGGATACCAAAAAGGAAGCATTAAAGCATAACAGAACACCTTGTTATTATCGTTGTCCATGTTCACCCTCTTATGCCTGCTACATACCCATCTTTTGATGGCTGATTCTTGGAGGACAATGTACTTTTGGGGGTTCACTGCACTCCTATTGTCTCCACAATTACCAGTTTTAAACCCATCAGAGCATTGAATTGTGGACATGAAGCTGAAAAAATTTGCTGCATTTAAACCTCTGAGGGATTTTTGCAACACCTTTAATCTTTGCATGGAAGAATTGGAGCAGATCTGGTAGAATGAAAGGGTGAGATATCGTAATGGTAAGGTGTACCTAATAAAGTGGCCGGTTTATTGTATGATTGACTCAGAATCAGAAAACTTGATAAAAATGGCTGTTATGTTTTAGATTACTATCTAATAGGACTGTGTTGTAAAGGTCCTTTCCTACAGAAGACGATTAGGGCCACTGAAAAAAATAACAAAAAAAGTTAACTGTTTTTTTTTGTGTTTTTTTTTCTCAGTATAATATGAGAAAAAAATCTGAATTCTGACTTTTTTCTCTTAGAATTCTCACTTTAATCTCAGAATGCTCACTGAATTCTGACAGGTAACAAACATTTTAGCATCAAGCCATAACCATGTCTGTTTTAGAGACTAAACTAGCTCTCTTGTTTTACAAATCACCTTCTGCTCTTCCATTAATGAAATAGCATCACCAGGGATCCCTCGGGCATGAAAAAAATTCCCTTATTTTTTTCTTTTTCCACCAATGTGTTACTGGCCCTCCCAAACAGCTCACATCTTTGACAGTGAAGCTGAGTGCTCACACGTCTCTTCCTTTATGGTGCCCATCTACATTAAGATCCCAAATTCTGAGATTAGAGTCAGAATTCTGAGATTAAAGTCAGAATTCTGAGATTAAAGTCAGAATTATGGGATTAAAGTCAGAATTCTGAGAAAAAAGTCAGAATTCTGAAATTAAAGTCAGGATTCTGACTTTTTTTCCCATATTAAACTGAAATAATATGTAAAAATCAGTGGCCCTAATCCTCTTCCGTACTTTCCAGATTCTGAGTCTTAACTAGTTTTTTGCCCTGATGAGTGAGCCTGTTATGAAGTGTCAGCTACTCACCCATCAGTCCTGAATGAGTTTCCGTGACTGACGTCAGCGCACGCGCAGGTGCTAGGTTTGCAGCTTCTATTTAACAGAGGTAGTGGTTGTTGGAAGGGGGGAAAGTATTGTTTGGTTTATTGCAGGTTGTGGTTGTGAATCATTTGCGACAGACGCCGAACCACCGAACACAGCAATCCTTTTTTTTTTCTTTTTCAGGCGGACTATGCGTGTGCGCGCGTCCACGCGCTGAGCTCCCTATCGACTGACGCGCGCGCACACGCACGAACGCAGAGGAGGCTAGAAAGCCCGGTGGCAATAATTCGATTCAAGGCTTCATCCTTTGTCCATAACCTGCTGCTGGGTCTCCTTTCCCACCGATTAGGGCTGCGGACGCGCACACAGAAAAGTTAGAGGATTTATTTAAAGCCACTTTGCGATGCTGCTATTTATCTATTGTGGTGGCGGAAAAAATAAAGCAATTACTGCAAAACTTTCAAATGATGCCGGGATGTAGAAAACAAAAGATAAATGTAGAGAAAAGTCTTTACGCGCGGATGGAGTAGCTGTTTCAGTGAGGCGCATACATGTTTTAAGCAACTTTCATTAAAGCGATGTTCAATTAAGCGAATCCTTATAATAACTGGTCATGTCAACTGATATACATTAAACTACCTACCTTAAGAAGCGTCTCCTTATTTACAGTTATGTTTATTTCCCCAGTAGTATTAAATAAGAGAGAATAAACGGGGTTTGATCCTGGTCAAACCTTCCAGGATATATCCAGATAAACCCTGCTTCAACTTCATCCTACACAAACATCACATCCTAACTTTCATCAGACTTCAACATAGTATGATTCCCCCACCAACTCCAACCCCTCCTCCCTCCTTTTTCCATATATCTGCATATTTGCAAACACAGGAGGTTTTTTTTATTATTATTATTCGCACCTACCAGAAGAGCTTCAAGCAGAGGGAAGGGCTCCCACAGTCCGAGCGGTCCGCGTCTCTCCCTGCCTTGCCTTGGCGAATGGTGACAGGGGAAAAAAGGAGAAAGAAAGAAGAGAAGACAGGGAGATAAAAAGCTTCTTTTTCCAAAGAGACAATCCTAACCCGGCGCCTGCTTGATAGTGAAAAACGTGAGGAGAAATAAAATAAAATTAATGTAAGATTGCGCGTTGGTTCAGTGAGGAAAGCGCACTTTCTCAGGGGCTGTGTTGAACGCGTGGGTTCCCCGAGTTCTCTCGGCGCTTGCAATCCCACCTCTACATCCCCGCTTGCAGAGAGGAACATGCAAACACATTTCATAGATTTTTGGAGCCTCGTGGAAAACCCGGAATGGACTTTCAGATAGATCTGTGCGGAATAGAAGTTGATGCAAAATGAACTTAGAACTGTCAGAAATCCGCCCTTTGCATCACTTTACTTCATGTATTCAAACTAGGATATGAAAACTTTACTAATATTATCAATTATTCTATTTAATCATCCTTCTGGATAAGAGAATGTTTATAAATGAGGCGCTTAGAACATTCCTGTAAAGTTTTTACATTGGTTTATGATGCATGATCATAAATATTGACAGTAGATTAGACTGCAGATTTCTTAGTGTTTTCCAGTCCCACTTTATAACAAAAAATTTAAAAAATATATTCATTTTAGCCATTATTTTAAGTGTGTGTAATATCATGTTGTCAATGTTCTCTCTGTTTTATATTGAACCCAGCATTTACTTAAAAGAATGAACATGATTTCAGACTCTACCCCACAGATTTTCCTGTTTTGCGTAATTAAAAGGTTGTGGAAGATACAGAAACTAAAGGGTGTGCTCAACTGCTTCTGTTTTATTTTACTTCCAGATGTAGTAGTTGGATGTTGGAATAAATGATTATAAACCAACATGTTGTTGTTAGATTTCTCACTTGCAGCACACGATAAGCAGGTTATTAAGGCTGGGTATTTTGGCCAAAGTCCTGAATCAATTTGATTTTGATTCATACAGTTCTAAATCGATTAACTTCGATTCGATCTGTTTTTACAATAATGAAGGTGCTTTAACTGTGTTTCAAAATACTCATGTAATAAATTTTTTCCTGTCATATTAAACATAAAGTGCAAACTTATAAATGAGCAGTTTAAAGTTGAGATGTGAAAAAAACTGTATCATAAGTGCAAACTTGTTTGTGAAAAGTGAAAAAGTGACGTGACACAGCTGGGACACAGCAGACATGCATGAGCTGCATTATCTTCACTGCCAAACCATATTTGCAGCGTTGGCTGTAACAACTACAGGGTGTTTGCTGGTCAGTCCCCGTTTGTGAATGTCTTCAGTCAACCTTTTGGCTATATTTGCAGCTGTCTGGCTTGAAGTAATCTTGTTGGTCTGTTGCACGAGATGCGAGGCGCCACTCATTATCAGTGTAGCGGGAATTTACTTTAATGTCACATATCCAGCACATTGTCTTTAGCTGTTTTAAATCCAAAATGGTTCCAGACATCAGACTTCAGTTGGGACAGCTTGCTGAGCGATGTGTTACTTGGGTCGACATTTGCACACACCTGCTCATTTGAATGTGAATGTCATTCCTTACACATAGATTTTGCAAAAATCTAAAGGAATCCATCCAAAATCGATTAAATCGATTTTTTTACCCAGCGCTACAGGTTATTACTTTTAACGAAAGAGGCTGTCATCGAGCGTTTGTTCCTCAATACCATGTAATCATGCACACTAAAGAAATATGTTCTTGTTAGAACATATTTTCTTTGGCTTTTCTTTGGCTTTTGACACCATGTAGAGTGTTGATTTTATGTATACACATGATGATTTTATGTATACACATGCATATTTTTATCCTGTGCGGGCAGTGCTTTTATTTTATTTTATTTTATTTACTTTTATTTATTTTCATTTATTTTTGTTATTTTATCTTTTTTGTGCAGCACTTTGGAAACCTTGTGTTTATTGAAATCGTGCTATATAAATAAAGTGGATTGGATTGGATATGTTTAAATCTATTTGTCTCTGGGAAAGACTGTAAAAAACTACATCCTGCAAGAACAACAATAGAATTCTAAACAGAAGGCAGCCATTTTGGATTTTAACCTGCACTTCTATCTTTTCACATTGGAATTTTTTTTTTTCTTTTTTTGTAACATTTCCAACTTAGAACTTCAAACATGCAGTATAAAAAAGCAAAACTCTTTTATTTATTCACTGTGAAAAATGTTTACAAAGAACAAAATGAAAAGCCCAACACCTGTTACTATTTTCATGTCAAATATCTTAGAAAAACTGGTCCAAGGATTTTTGTGCATAGCAATTATATTTCATACTTTGCATGTTTGCGAATATAAAACCTATGCAACATCCTTATAATAACAAAGTTGGGTTAAAAGATTTGGTTGCTTAGTGGAACAGTGGGTAGCACTGCTGCCTTGCAGCAAGAAGGTTCTGGTTTCAATTCCTGGCCCAGGGCTTTCTGCATGGAATGTGCGTGTTCTCCCGGTGTATGCATGGGTTCTCTCCAGGTACTCCTGCTTCCTTCCAAAAACATGACTGTTAGTTTGTATTAATTGGCTTCTCTAAATTCTCCTTGTGTGCGTGAATGGTTGTTTGGCTCTGTGTGTCCGGCGACCTTTCCAGTGTGTAACCCCCCCTCTCGCCCATAGACGGCTGGAGATAGGCACCAGCACCCCTTGTGGGCCAGGTGTGATGGAAAATTGATGGACGGCTTAACACATTTATCACTTTATCACTTCTGTCTGTGCAGGAAAACAGATATTGCAAAAGTTAAAGTCGATTTCCATTGTGCAGCTATGTAACATTGCCTTTTCATCATTACCTCCATTTTAAACACATGAAAAGCGCTTTAGTACATATTGTTCTGAAATCATTAAGTATAAATTAATGTTTCTTTAGTAAAGTATTATAGAATTAATGTAGCATATAAATGGTAAAAATTTATTCCTTAACTCATTTCATTAAATATTCTCTCCAGAAAACCTTTTATTACTTCAAGTCCATGTTTATGTTGGATCTGATCACAGTTTGAGCCAATTAACTAATAGAATATGGCATATTATGTTACTTGATAAAACTAGAAAAAGCTTAGAACAACCTTCTAAGGATAGATATTTATTGGATTTATGAAAACACATTTTGCTACAACAGACTATGAACACTTTTTGGTGATGATTTTAAAACATTTGTCATCAACAAGATATAAAGTTCCCCGTAGTTTGGTACAAAGCGATCCATGTTGGGAACAAAATGTACAATGAAGATAATAATAAAAGTAGAAATGCAATGATCAGCTTTTTTTTCCTGATCCCACCCGATACCTGGGCTGAGCGTATTGGCTGATTTTCGATACCAATCCGGTTCAACTGTTGAATGAATTAACCATATATTTTGCCATGAGAGTGAAGGCTTTAGTCTTGATATAAACAATGTTAAAAAAGTTAACAAATGAACACAGATATATATGTACAGTATACAACAAATAAACAAAAATATAAGTCAGTGTAAAGTGCCCTGGATTGGATCCCTAATATCCAATATAAAATCACCAATATTTGATATTGGAGCTGATATCTAAGCAGTGCTTCTTTATAAAAAAAGAGAAAAAGAAATTATGCACCAGCAGTTACTGTATTGTCCATCTTTATGATGCCTTTTAACCGATCAAAACTCAGTACCTTATATTGTATAAATTCTGAGGTGGGAAAAAATGCTCTGCACACTAAACTGTTTTCTTTTGTCTGCAGAAAAAAAATTGGAAATAATATTTCCAATAAATAATAGGTTACAAAGATAAATAATAATAAATGCACTAATATGCCATTTTCCAATTGTGTTAAAAGGAGAGTGACTAGTTGTCTTTATTTCAGCGGTTTCTTCAAAACGAAATTTGGTTCTTAAATTGCAATGAAGAATACAACAAAACAACTATGGGTAACACAAACAGTGAAGCACAAGACTGGATGTGGTTTGGAGATAAGAACAGTTCTTTTAAGGGAAACGGGATAAACTGTAAATCAAAAGGAGGTGATAAAAGTACAGCACCAGAGCTGTCACTCCTCTCCTCCAGCTTTCACAAACACTCCACTCCATTTCTTCCCACTGTCCTGTCTGCTGGCAGGCGGCCAACCCAAGTGTGTGGAAATGACACCGCCAGGGCGGCAGAGATTTTCCTTCATTTCTCTCCTTCCCGATCGCAGACTGGCTGACATTGGCTGGAAAGTGGAGCAGCTCGTCAGGGACAATCAATGCGAATCGATCGAGCTGCGCGGCTGAGGCTTCAGAGCTGGAAAATATCGCGGCAGCTGAAGAGAGAGGGAGAGAGAGACAGAGGGAGAGAAAGAGGAGGTAAACTAAACTGTTCCTCTAGCCAACAAACATCCCTGCAAATAAATGCGCTCTGACCCTCATAAACATGACGCTCACTCTGCAAACACAGGAGTCAGAAAGTCACCATGTGCGTAATTACGCACGGGATTTGAGTTCCGGGCGCACATACTCTGAAGGTTATTTCACGTTATGAACGCATGACAAAAGACTACAATAAAAAAGTTTGACTAAACAATGTGTATGGATCAAGTTTTTTTGTTTTTGCAGGTGTTCCAATACTATACAATATATGTTACAATTACACAAACAACAAATATCAGCCTTCCAGTTCCAGTATCCATGTGATAAATTACATCCTTAGAACTACTTTTTTTTTTTTTCCATATCACTAATTACACACCAGGTATGTAAAATACCTTGAGATCATTGTAGAACTTTTATACTTTTACATTTTAACATACAAATGTCTTTAGGGAAGTTCAAATTGTGTTTATTGCATAATTATTTGTCTTTTGAAGCATGACAGAGTATCCAAAATTTGTATTCAAGTACAGCAACAAAAAAAAAACAAAACAAAAAATACTCATGCATCAATAACTTAAAACTTATTATGAGTGAAAAAGTACTTGGTAAAAAGACTAAAAACATAACTTATTTTTTAAATTATGTTTTAGATCATATGTTTAAATACAGACAAATCTTAAAAAAATACATTAAATTCTGTATCTTTAAATACTAGTGTAAGAATGATATATATATATATATATATATATATATATATATATATATATATATATATATATATATATATATATATATATATAAACACACATAAAGGGCAAATAAATACATTTCTTGTTTGCTTTTTTCATATTATAAGTTTTTTTAAACCAATGCCTACAGTATGCTATCTCTTGCAAACTGCCCCCTGTGACAAAACAGGCTGTAAAAGCTACTGCACATTTGGTAGCAGACTCGCCTAGTAGAAAATAAATGCAACTGAATGATTTAGACCCCTTAAAAGTTACACCTTTGCTGCAACTTTTAATATCTTGATGGTGTTTCAATTTGTATGCAAGAATATTCTCAGACCATACAAATTCTGGGTAATAATTGTTATTTGCCAATTTTCTTCTGTCTGAATTAATGCTCTGCAATTGGAAAAAAGGGAATTTAAATATGCAGGACACAACCTAATAATGAAGGGTCTTCTAGTAAAGTTTTAAAGCACTTTTAAATACTTGAAGGAAGAAGCACCTGGCATTAAATGCCTATTGACTGATCTTAAAGCAGTTAAACTCTTCAACTCTAATGGGGGTTTGAATCTAGGTTGCTTGAAGAAGGGCATTTGGCGTAAAAACTCACTGCGGTCACCCCTAAATATGGGAGTAGCTGAAAGGATAAGGACAATTAATGTTGAGGAGATCCTATACCCCATAGATAATTTTATTATATATTGTTTTACATGTTTTGAAATATTTTATTCTTTCTATGATCTTTTTCTTTTCCCTGGGGTTTAAACATGATATGTTTCAGTGGCTTAAGCAAATGCTCACAAGGTTACATTAAGAACTGAAATTAAACCTGATATTATTACCACCAAATATCATCTCAGGTCACCAAATCTTCTCAACAACAATAAGCTACATACTACTAAGTGTTTAAGAGGGTTTAAGAAGAACAAAAATAAAAACATCACAAACCTTTGGAGTTTGCTAATTACCACAGGGTGTTTAAATGGTTGTTTTTTAGCAGGAAAACGTCATGTTTGTCTTACTAGAGCATTTTCTGTTCACTGTTAAGTATCGTGGAGAATCTAGGAAGGTATTGGATCATTCTCTTCCATTGACTTCGGAAACCTCGTGAGAATTCAGAGCAGAGATTTCAAGTCACAATCCATAGAAATGAAAAAGATGCTTGAAAATTATGCATCATTTCAGCAGGTTAATGTTTCAAAACACACAAAAAAGACATTAAGGGTTTGGTAGAATCAGACACAAAAACAACGTCCATCTTTTAGCTATCAAAACGTCAAATTTAAATCCCATAGACAACTTGAGAGCTCCATAAAATGGATATTTGGTGCCATCAAAATTTAGTCTAAACAAGACGTTGAAAGTCAGAATTGTGAATCTGATCTGACCCCAACCACCTTAAGTCGCCATTAAAACATCAATGGCATTTTTTTTTATGTGATGACTCTTTTCGACATTATTCAACCAAAATCTGTTTTGTTAAAAGGCAAAACCAGATCCAATAAAAAAATGTAATGCTTATAAGCTTGTAAGTAGCTGTATGTGGTTTGATTAAACCCACAGTGTGGTTAAGGAGCTCCTTTTAAATGCAATATTAAGAGCAGAATGAATACATTGTCTTTAGAGACCGTGGATCTCTGCTTATAAACCTATTTGAAATCTGAGAAGTCTGACTAGACAAACCGATCCATTTTATAACTGCATCGCTTCAACCTGCCTGAGGTTTTATTCACTGTGGTTTTTCAGATTGCTTCCCAGCTGTGCTGACATCATCACATCCTGAAAGTAAGTGGCCCAAGTTAGCTGAAAAAATATGCATGCGGTGTGAAAAAAAGATGGATCAGAAATATAGGAACTATAACAAAGAAGAAAACATAAGTTGGTCCCATTAAGACATTTATTTTCTGCAACATGCCCAAGAACATTACTAGGGTAACTGCAATCCTCTTTCTTACTAAGAATCATAATTTTTTGCTAATATTTTTGTTTTTTTTATTTGCATTTTGTTTTGTTTTGTTCTATCATTGTATTGTTTTGCTTCGTAAAAGGTAATGTGTGAAACTATCTAACAAAATACATATTTTATTCAATTCTACTCTTGATCCAGTCTGATCATGTGGAAGAGGCAGACTCCTACTTTACAATCTTGAATCATCTGTGCTTTTCATGGGTTTAAAAGAGGCAGCAGGGGAGAGAAGGAGAGTCATGCATGGATAGATGGGTTGGAGGGAGCAGCAAGCTGTGACTCTTGGACATGTTCTGGTGGGTGCGCTGAACCCCGGAGGCTGCAGCCACACTCAGCTCTTTGTTGTTTTCGTTCTGCACAGCCAGGCACGGTACTTTCCTGAGCCGGGGAGGAGGATTAGCGTTGCATGGCCTCCATCCCCAGCTGCACACATGACCAGCACTGCAGGAAAGCCCCGCATGATGGCCCAAAAAGAGGTACGTCAGGGAGGAAGAGAGCAGGGAGAGAAAAGGAACAACCGTCTTTCGTAAATTACTGGAAAATGTTGCCAATACTGTGAGCTTTCTACATAAATACATTTTGAAATAGTATCTTTTTCCGTCAATGCTTAATTCTTTCTTTCTGGCTGTATAATCTCTATTTTTCACCCTTTTTCACAGACATTCATTAGGCAACTTGTTTTTACCATAACATTAAATGTCATTACACAGTGGTATCAGTTTAGCAGCAATGTATTTTTAGTTTTTAAGGAAAATCCCTATGAAAACTCAACACAGATGCTTGACACGCTGGCACATCCTCTATGACATAACACCAGAATTTATTTCCAGCATCTGCTCTAATAGGGAGGATCACAATACATTAAAAACAAAACATACTTACTTTAATGACAGCAAATAAAACTCTCTTTCAGGAGAAGATGATCACAGCAACAACAAAAAACATTTTGCTTTAGTTGTTTTTAATGGATGTAGCTCCCACTGGAATTTACAAATAGATGAACTTTTAAGGTTGCAAGATTTTAACTTAAAGTTGTCGATCTTTGATGGCTTTTTGTTTTTAGGACAAACTAGCCTTTTTTTTTTTGCAACAGGTGATGCAACATGACCTCTCAGTACAGGAATTTTTTTCTTAAGGTCTGGACAATGGATCTTCCCCCCAAACTTTACCTACAGAATCTGTTTGGTCTCTTTTTTTTTAAACTCCCCATCAATAAATAGTGGTTTGACCTCAAATACTTGGTTACCGTGATCAGTAGCTTATGTAGATTTCCTTTCATCATCATCATTTGAAGTTTTATTATCTTTGGTGGGGTTTAAGTCACTTTTAGAAATCTCTGTGCATTTACTGAAATGCAAAAGAATTTACCTAATGAAAAGTGAAAGAATTTGAGATTGACTTAAAATTAAAAAAATATATTAATATGAAAAAATCAACTAATCTGTGCTGCATGGGGATAATTATGTAGTATGAAGTAGCATAATAAAGAGAGGTTAAGGAAATATTTCATGAATTTGTTTTTTTTGGCTAAATTAAAAGCTTTTTTTATTGGTAAAGCTATGCCTCAAACAAAAGCCAGTGGTAATTATTGAATTTATGAGTGAAATGCAAAAAATTCAAGTCAAAGTTTTTTTTTAATCTGTTTTCATTTTTTATTTGCCTTCTAATCCCTACACCATTGGGTTGACTTATAAAGAACTTATGGAAAAAAAATGTATTTTAGGTCCCTTCAGTCTAAAGATTTAATTCTTCACACAGGGGGGGAAATATTTACCCTAGCAAAAATGTTTCTGTTATTTATGTTTTAAAAAAAGGAAAGCAGAGGTTTCATATTTTGTAAAGTTGTGCTCTGAATTTGGTACTCTGATGTCTCAAAGATTTAGACACGACTTTCTAACATTTCTCCTTGTTGACGATTCTCAACTCCTTTGTCTCCTCTTATTGCTTTACCAAGCTTTGGGCATGATGCACGTCTTTTTAACATGTTCTAACCTACTTTGTTTTGACAGACACCTCTGTTTATTGGGTGACTTTATTCCCTGAGGTCTGCCTTTGATCATGCCTTGGTGTGGCCACTATGACTGAGCTAAAATAATCTGGTTAACTAAAAGGCCAGTTTTATTTTCATATATAACACTTTCCCTATTTTGAGGTTCCAGGTTCTTCTCAGGTTATCTTCTTTTTAAATTGACAAATCAATTCTCTAATAAAAAGTGTGACAAAAAAGCAAAATTAGAAGGAATCTGTAAGAGGAAAAATAAGTTAGTAAAAAACACAAAATTAGAAAGAGACCCTAAGCTCCTCTGCAGCACTCTACTGCTGATGGTACTACATTTGTCATGCTTTAAAAAGGACAGTTGCATTGCAAATAACCCCAATAATGGATAACTCACTTCCTGTGGCCTTCCCTACCAAGGAGGCAGCTACGATTCCTCAGAAACAGAAGCTGGCGCATGGCTGTAAAACACATTTGGAACAAAACAAAAAGCTGAACAACTAAGCACTACAGTTACTTGTTATGAAGGGGTTAAGACTACATTGGTCATTTAGAATGGCGTTATGCACTGGATTTGGAGAAAGCAGCTGTAAGTTTTACTTGAGTTGAGCTATTTACATTGTTTGATTAGGTTTCTTACTAGCAGTAGCTAGATTATATAATCTCAAAACAGGCTTCAATCAGAGATAACTTTCGCTCTGGTTTTCTGACTCCTGGATAGGTGTCAAGAAGTTTTCAGAAATGCTGAGCTAGTCTTAAACGCGAAATGACTCTGATTGAAGCCTGTTTTCTGGAGTAGTCGCAACCGAGATGACTTAGAAGTTGCACAGGATAGTTAATACATTTTCCAATGAAGCTCTTATTTTTGGTGTGTTTGTGTGTGGCTAGAGGTCAGAAAACTGGCAGGATGTGGGTTCAAAATGGAGTTCTGGGATTAGAAAAGGATTAAATTGTCCAAGAATAATAAAATATAAAGCAAAAAATAAATACATAAATAAAAAAGAAGAAGAAGCTCTTGCAAAGGAAAAGGCTTTGCATACTTGGGGCAACATCTGTTTGAGTGACCATGCAGAAGTTCAGCTGTAGGCCTTATCTTAGTAAAATGCTTGGCCTGTTGAATATTATTTGGAAAACATTACAACTGGTTAAAAACAGCCATTTCCAAAGGGCTAAGAAAGTTAGAATTGAAAAATACAAAACAAACAAATGAATAAAGCCTCTGTGTTTTTAAAGAACATTTTCTGAAGGTTTTATAGATCAAAACATATTTAAAATAGTTTTAAGCATAATATTTAAATCACATCAATACGAGACTAAACTGACATAAACAGATGCAATAATGCTTGCCTTACTTTCAGGATGTGACTTTAGGATGTAAACCAGCCAACAAGGTGATTTTATCGGTCCTTATTATGATGCCACTTTCTTCCATCGCTGTGCAAGAACAGCTTTCCCGTTTTTTGGGACGGGACTAGGAACCTTTTAATCAGATGCACCATGATGCAAATGGGACTCTTTCAATGCGCCTTTAGACCAGTTTATTGCAGAGCATTAAGTCAATTAGTTTTATAGTGCCTGAATATTTTCCTGTGATTATTTTGTCCTCATAAACACCTCCACAACATGATGGTGCCACCTTCGTACTTTATAAATAAGAACGGTGCTGCTAAGCTGCTAAAATGTAATGGTGGAAATTATGGACTAACATTGAAATCAAACCAAAGTGAAATCAGTTCCAGTCAACATCTGGAAAATATCTTGGATTTTATTCTGTGGTTGATTCAAAAATAAAAAAAACAACCTTCCATTGTTGGACACAGAAACTGTCTCCATCTAAACAGTATAATGGCTGGAGTAGAGTGATTTAAATTTTTCTCTTGAGAAAAAAGGTTATTTTTTAATTGTGTGCAAACACTATATTGTTTAAGATATAGCTACCGCTTATTAGCCAACCATATCAAATGGTTTTAATTTAATACTAACATTTTTAATTATTTGAACATGTTAATGATGTCATTACTTTTTGTTTATAGAGTATTGGGCTGTATACTTTGATATTATAACTCATCACTTTGCAGAAAACTTCAGTATTTCATAATTTCAGTCACACCTTTCTAAGTGTCTAAAATGATGATGATGACTCACAGCCCCTCCTGCAGCAGAACCAGCTCCACCAGCTGTTGCAGGGAGGTAAATCCAAGGTCAGCTCGCCATCTAGTGGTAGATTAGGGAGAATTGTCTGATAATTTCTTTTTCCATTCTTAGGAGAGCTTTTATCTTAATTAGATAAACATACTGCTAGTGATTAAGAATTAAAATTTTGAATGACTGAATCAGACAATATTTCTACTGACTTCATTTGTGAATTTGAAAAAAATTATTCAAATTAGTTTATTTTAGCGATTGTGTGAATTTTGTTATTACTTTAACGAATGACATATATGGTAAAACCATTTATCATAAAGTAAAAAAAAATGTATATCTATCATAAACCATCCTCAAACATAACACAAGGGATATTTCAGTTATTTTTATTTTTAAAAAGTTCAGCCCTCGCTATTCCAAGGGTTAAACAAAGCACTTCCTGTCTCTTTTTCTATTTCAGAATGTGGCTTAGGAGTTTGTGTTTCTTTTTTTTTCTTTTTTTATCAAAGCTTCCAAATATCAAACCAGCTATCCTGCTGGTGCAACACTGATTGCCCAGGGTAAATTCAATAAGAGACTTTCAGCTTCCGTTTGGTTCTTTCGGTTGGACAGCAGCAGGATGTCTGTCAGCTGTTCAGAAGCTTTTGAAATCATTCAGAGTTTCCTACATTTCAAAATCTGAAAACATTGTTATGTAGCTCTATGTTTCCCTAGTATATTAAGAGAATTTATTATGACATAGCAATTGCATAGATAGGAAAAGCAGTCTGTTCACTTTCATATCAAGGCAATGTTATGCTTGCTGCAAAAACCGCAGCCTCTTTTAACACCAGGTAAGGTAGCAGAATCAAGCTCAAAATTGTTAACAAAAACAGCTTTGTGTTCTCAGCTTCATTTTCCAAGAGCAGTAATTACTGAGCATCCCAAGCTCTGGAAAAAAGGCCTTCTCATGTTTCGGAGCAGCTGTCATGTGGCTGACAGTAATGACCACACAGGTGCACATTTACGGCACACTTAGTGAGCTCAGCAGGAGGAAAAATGCTGATCCAGCTGTGAAAAACAAACTGATCAAAATCTGTGAAAGATCGGAAAATTTCTGTGCCTTTTCTGTAATAGTTAGATAACAGTTTTCTTACACGTAGATTATTACATAGATTATTCTTCATTTTTTGATGATACATTTAATCCAGGCTTAAATTATTTTAAAATATGCAAGTTAACTTATTTTTTTAAATCAAGAATTGATTGCCCAGGTTAAAACGAGTACTTTAATTCCTTTCGACTAGATAGTTGACGATTCTTCTTGGTAAAATATATAGGGTTAAGTTGCTGTAAATTATTTCATTGTCAAAATAAAAGCCTATAGTAAAGGGATGTTTGCGTTGTTGTTTTAATGCTTGGCTCATCATGTGTGTTTCTCCCTTGTGTCTCCTTTCTTTTTGCTTTCTTTTCAGTGTTCTTGGATTATTAAATCAACTATTAAATCAGCAAAACTCATGGGTCCTCAAAAGCCCTCCACACAACCCAACAGTAACAATTTGCACTGATTTTGGTTGAGTAAAATTGTTGAAATGTTCCTAGTAAAGTAAATCTACATCCAATCGCTATTAAGCACCAAGAAAAATTAGGTAAAGTCTACTGAACTCTTTATACACTTTAAACATAGAATGGCATCAGGCTGGAATTCAACCCTAACCTCTGTGCTCCAAGGTAGCAGATTTACAAACTGCACCACCATCCAGGTTGCTTTTCCAAGCTTCAAAAGTAATCTGAATCAAAAATGGTGACTTTTGGATAGAAAAATAAGGAAACATAATTATAATGACATACAGGAACTCATTTTGAACATCACACTGCTTTTTTGTTGCAAGCTTAGGTTCTCTACTTCTGAATGTTTCAGCAGAACTTTTCCTTTCTGGCATGTAAAAATTGCGATTACCAAAATCTTCTTTTACATTCTTTTAGCCATTTTAATGTTTTATTTACTACTGTTGACAAAAAGGAATAATTTACCCATTATGATCCAGTTAATTTTACTACTTACTATGTTAATGGTCATTTTTCTACTGATTTGCACAGATTTTCTTTAGCGTACGCCAACATAATTTTTTAGAGCGTTTCTTGGCACATATTTAATTTTCTAATCATGATAAGATTTTCAACAGGGTCAAGCTCTTGGGGTTGGTGAAGGCCATTCATGAGGATAATTGCTTCTGTCAGTGAGCCCCAGTGCAGCTGTGGCTATGGATAAATGACTGAATGTAGTTTACGGTAAATCACTTTGGTCAAATCTCCAGACTTGAAAAAGCACTATATAGGTCCAGCCCATTTACAATTTACCATAATCTTACCAGTTTTGCTGGGTGAGTGAGGATGTGTTGGAGACCCATTTTAGTAAGTTTCCCTTTTCTGACAGAAACAGTCACGGTCAGATGCAGAGAAAATGATCTGGATGTTCAATAACAACCCAGACACATTAAAGCTAAAGTATTTTTTTAACAGAAAGATGTTGGAACACCAGAGTCTCTGTCTCCAGTTAAGTTACTTGAATGTATAGACTTAACAGTGAGCTGCTGCAAAATACTTTATATATAAAGAAGTCAAATAACTTCAAGAGAACATTTTCTCGCAAGACAGAAACCTGCTTTCCCAGCTTCACAAGCTGCTTCCTATCCTTCAGGAAGTCTGTGAGCCGCCTGCAGATGGAGTCATGCATACTCTGCTGGGAGAGCTTGTCCTCTAGCAGGGCAGGGTGATGGTTTTTAATGCAGATCTGAATTCTACAAGCAGGATCGTGGTGTAACTTCCAGGAGAGTCCAGGTGCTGGGAAGTAGTGGAAAGCCATGTTTATTGCATAATCCATAGAAAGGTAGGCTCTGCATGAGAACGGCAGGGGATCCAGAAAGGGCTTCTGATTGGGAAACAGATGAAGCAGTAATCAGTAGCTGAGTTTCACTTTTAAAATATGTCCGCTTTGATCAAATCCAATCGTTGTGTCTGATAAGAGAGGAACATAAAATATTTTACCTCAAAGATTCTGAATTTTTTTCAGCTTCTACCATAATTAGGGATTTTTGGACTAAACTTAAAAAAAAAAAAAGAAAAACTGTTACATGAAAGGAAACCAACTAATTAAAACTAATTCTACCAAGTCAAATACTTAGCAATTATCAAACCAAGAACTTTAATGATAGCTATAAAAAGCATCTATCTTCTCTGCAACATGCTAACACATTGTGAGAATAAATGAAAATATTGGACAGTGTGTGGATTAGAGAAAATCCAACATAAATGTCCTGTACAACAAACTCTTGTCTCCAAAATTAATGACTTTTTGGTTTTGTTATATCAATTTCACCCTCTAAAAGGAACGCTTAAAAGCATTTTTTTTTTTTTTTTTATTCAGAACTGTTAAAACTTTGTGATATAATAGTGCAAATGACAATCTTTCCTGTTTGAGGAATTTCTCTTGTCTAAGGGCCAATTGAGGCAAATTCGTTGAGATTTGTAAAAAGGTTAAAATACAAAATAAATAATTTTTTTTTGTTAAAAACTAATTTTATTTAAGTTTACAAACACTTTCCTATGCATGGAAGCATAGAAATGTAAGATAGAAATAGAAATGCAAAGTTTAGTTAACTGGCTCCTCTCCTGTGGAACCAACTACCAGTTTTGGTCCGTGAGTCAGACACCCTGTCTATTTATAAGGTTAGGCTTAAAACTTTCCTTTTTGATAAAGCTTATAGTTAGAATGGCTCAGGTTATCCTGAGCTATCTCTATAGTTATGCTGCTAAAGGCTTAGACTTCTGGAGGACATGGGGACCCCCATTTCATCATTCTGCTTCATTCTATCTCTATTCTCTCACTCTGCAGAATTTATTAGTTCAATCTCTAACATTCTGCTCTCTCTGCTTTTTCTCATTGTAGCGACAGCAGTGAACATAAAGTGCCATGAGATGACATGTGTTATGAATTGGCGCTATATAAATAAACTGAATTGAATTGAAGTCATGCATATTTTTGGGCTTTCTACATGCTATAATTCCAAATGTGTTTTTTTGTTTGTTTCTGTACGTACATAAGAACAAGGGGGAAACAAATATGCTGGAAGCAACATAGTTGATTGACCAAATTCACCATGTTGATTTTCTTTCATTTTGGTTTTCTTTTATCAAACCTTCATAAGCTGAATAATATTATATTTGGCTCCTGTTTCAATACTTGATGCTATAGACTGATTTCCAAAGTGGAAAGCTGGAGTGCCGCTACAGTTGGGGTTACTGGTTTGAATGAGACGCAGTTCAAGCAGCGACCAACGCAAAAATAAACCAGGCCAGAAGATTTAAAAGTCAGGCAAAATCAGTTCCCGTTTTGATTCAGGGGCATAGTTTTCAGATACTTTGCAGGGGGAGTATACGTTACAATTACTTTTTGCTAGATTGCTTTTTAATCAGTTTTCAGTTCACTGTAATTATGGCTTGTCCCTCAGTTCATTAAAGTAATAGACCATCAATGATATGACGTCCAGCCAGTCAGTCTTTTCTATTGTGCTGTTTCCAGTTTCAGGGCTTTTCTGCACTCAATCAGGCTTAAGTCAAACATCTGTCTCTTCTCTGTGGTTTGTTACAATGCTTCTCCTCTCAAAACACAGCTTTTTATTTCATCCCTGGCATTGCAGTTCAGACAGAAGAAAGCATCATTTTGTTTTAAAAGATTGCAGTTTGAACACACCTAAAAAACGGGGGTTCAAAATCACGCTCTGGTGTTTTTTCTTCTGCAGTGACAGGTAAGCTGAAGTTAAAGGGATAACTGATTTACTAAGGGGAGGCTGAATACATACTACAGTTTTTTGTTTTGTTATTTATTTATATGTTAGTACTGTAACACGCCGGATTGTAAGGGTTAAGGGTCAAGTATTGATTTAGAGATATAGAAGATGACAGTGCAAACCACTAATATATTACTGCCAGTATACTAAATATAATGCACCATATTAGGGAAATTCAATTCAAAAATACTTTATTAGTACGAAAAGGATATTAAATGTTATAGTAACTCATGGGCAGCTTTTTTTTGTTAGCGGTCTGTCTTGCGCCAGATCTGAAGTAGCTTCTTGAAGGACTGAGGACACTGAAGAGGATGCTGGTTGGATTCTGAAGTCAACTTCTGTTGAGAAACAGATTTTATATGTGTAACTTGCCACAATCCCATTTTAGCGTAATGGTGATCTCAACAGTCACTAGTTTGTTAGCTCTTTGCTGCTCCATAAATGTGAGATCTGTTCCTGTGTAATTATAAATAGCAATTTCTAAGAAAACGAAAACATAAAACTTGAGACTCAGTATATAGATGATAATGAATGATAATATATAACCAGTTTTGTTTTTGTCAACGATGACGACCAAATTATTTCGTTGACCCTACGTTTTTTTAAGATGATAATTAAAATTGACGAGCTAAACATGGCTTTGATGATTAAAACATAGATTTAAGTTTTCGTCGACGAGACGAGACTAAATAGCAATTAGCAGGTGGTTGGTCAGACGTTTAAAATGCATCATTGTGCTTTAATCTGATAGAAAAGCTAAGCAGTATCAGCCGTGCAGCTGCGTTTTTTTTTTGGTCACGCAGCCCACCTGGCGAGCAGTGCTGCACATTCTACATGACCACAGATGAACCATTGCAGCAGAAGCAGGGGAGAAAATAACTTTTAATGGTCTGATACTGTGTGCTAAACTCTGACAAACTGCTCTGATCTTCCAGTTGTGCTTGTCCAGAAATGCATCTTTGCATGAGCGTAGCTCAGAGTCAGCGCTTTACGCTCCTCACTGATGGTTCGCTCTCTGCAGTATGGATCTTCCTGCTCTCGCTACTTAATAATCTATTTGGCTGATCATCCTCAGCCAAGTGCAAAAAATCCCTTTGTCTAAACTATCAAGACCTTATTTCTTCCAGCTTACAGGAGGTGATACTAAACGTTCTTTAATTTCTACCAAAAAGATTCCCTAAATTATATTGAAGGAAAGTATTTCAATGCATA
>NW_015150720.1:215109-219979 GCF_000732505.1 Cyprinodon variegatus | reverse complement strand
ACGTGGTTGATTACGTTACTGTTGATCATCTGTCCATCATCGTATAAAGCCCGCCATGACAATTTGATTGGCCTGCCAGATATTGTGCGAGCAAACGTTGTGGGCGGGACCAAGTTCGGATTGGCACTCAGGCTAGGTGAAAGGTTACATAGATCTTTGAATATTTCTTTCTTTTTTTTCTTGTTTCTATCTATTTAAATATGATGTAAATGTTTCCTTGTAATGTCATTAAAAAATTTGATCATTTTCCTTTAAATATATCAACATTTTAGTTAGCATATTCATTCAATTTAGGTCTGGATTGCCATGGCATTACAAGGTAATTATGTAAGTTCTCTCTGTATTTTTTTTTTATCAAAACCCTCTGAATTTAAATCTACCGGTACTTTGACCCCCTGAGCAGCGGTAACCGAGGGGCCAAATAAAGCCAAAATTGCCAAAGTAGAAAGAAGAATATTTTTGTTCTTTGCTTTTTTGGAGCAATGAATATTTTATTGATCTGTGTGCAATGCATAATTCATAGTAGATCAGGAAGTGTTTGCTTTTGAGTGGAAACCTTGTATGTCTAAAACCATTCCTTTGTTGTACATTTTGTTAGCTTGTCTGTCTGCTATATTAACCAATATGATGCGTTGAACTAGATCTGCAGATTTTGTGAGTCACTTTTTTCATAAAGTAGGGCATTAATTATTTAAAAAGTTTAAAGGAATTCTAATAATCAAAGTTTTCTGCCCAACAGCAATGATCATTAAACGGCATTTTTGGGGGATTGAATTCCACAAATTTGGATGGGTTGTGCAGTCATACAGAAAGCCATGTTCTGACTTGCTGGGCCAAAAGAAAACTATATAGTTTTACAAACTGTCATCTTTAGTGCCAACCCAACCATCAGTGTAATTTCCTAATATTTAGCATTACAGCCCTTTGCATTTGAAATCATCTTCTGTGCTGCTTGTCTCCACAGCCGACTGGTAAACGTTTGATAATTTTATTTATATAGCAGAAATTGAAATAAAACTATGTTTATTAATTTTAAAACAAATTTCCTTGAATAAATATATGAATTATTTAACCAGGGCCAATCTATCCCCTAAAGCTGCTGACCCCTGATATACAGTTTGTACTGCACAAACCCTCCAACTGTTACATAAAGCGTGAGGCTTTTTTTTATTTATTTTTTTTTTACATTTCTACACTACTATATGTTTGTCTATGAAAAAAAACAAACATCAGATTAGAACGCATTTCAAGGTTCTGGTGTAAAAAACGTTTCTGATACTGTGTAGAACAAGTGATGTTGGAAAGAGAAAAATGTCTGCTAGTATATGTAGGCTGGCGTGCAGGTGCGCACGCAGGAAATTAAAAGCCAATTTGCGTGTACTTTAAATGTTTTTTTTTTTTTTTTTTACTGATTCAATTAAAATCAAAACGAGCTGTAAAAGGTAATCAAGGCATGCAGCCATATGAAGTACAACACCCCGACCCCCTACCAGCCCCTCCCCGTCGCTAACACATTGTAGTAACGGTTATGGTTTTAATCTACACTCTGGATTACCCATAATTCCAAGTGGTAGTGTAAAAAATAAAATACTCAAATACATCGTTCTTTTAAGATCTTTATTGCGTTTTGAAACATATTATATGAGTTTATTTTTTGTCTAATGAACTATACACAGTTTTTAACATAGTAAAAGTACCACTGTCTGTGTTGGGGTATAAATAAGGTTCGGCCAGACAGTTTCATCAGTATCAAGTGGGATTAAGAGGAATTTTCGCACTGTAACATTTTCAAAGCGATGTCCTGGTCCACAATTACGTAGGGAGCCAACCAGATGACAGTGAATTTTTTTTTTTTCAATCCAAAACTTTATTGAAAAGTTGCAAATTACAAAACATTGACAAAACATATCACAAGATATAGAACAGTATCTCCAAAATAAGTGTTCAATGATGGAGTACAATTAGAATTAAGAGATTTAAACAACGACAACAACAACAACAACAACAACAACAACAACAACAACAAAAGGGGGCAAGATATATTACATTTCTCCAAATATTTCCTGAATTACGTTAACAGTGTGTATACATTTTTTATTGTTGATTCTTTGGATACAATTGAAGTAACTTTTAAAATCATTTTCAAACACAGGGAAAAAAAGGGTGGACCTTTGGAAAATGTGGTTTTGTGTATGTAGAATTTTGCAATTAGAATAATCAAGTTAACCAACAGTTGCATTTTCCTATCATTATTAGTATAGTGTAAGATAATATCTTTGGCTTGTAATTTAATTGGTGTGTTGGAGTGCGCTATGATGTAAACCTCAACTTCTTTTGAAAATTTACATTTAAAAAAAATTAAAATAAAATAGGTGCTGACAGTGACGGGGTGTTTAATAGGTAGTGGGCCCCACTGCGTGCAACCAGGATTACAGAATTAAATGATTCTGCCTGCGTGCGTGGGGGGCAACCCCAGCTCATCTGATGGCAGTATCAGGCAGTCCCGTGAAGCGTTTGCGTGGGAGTTCCCTCCACCGCCATGTCGGGATGGTGCGCATCCCTCTCCTTCTCTCTCACTCTCTCTCTCCATCCTCCCCCACATTAATAGCTTAGCGCGGCAGGAGCAGCTCCTACAGCATCCAGCATCCCTGCATCCATCCCTGCCTGCCTTTGAGCAGCAGCACCCGGCGCAGAACAACCCACTGAATCAGTGATGCCACAGCATCATCCGCATTTCGACCAGAAATAACTGACAGTTTTTCCATAGAGGAGACAGAGGGGAGAGGAAATTTTATAAATAAGACGGCAACTGCCCATGAAGATGTCCAACGCTGACACCGTCTTAAACCCCGCCGATCGGGTGGTAAAATGTAAGTCAGCCTACATTTTCCGCACGGATGTGGATGAATTACATAACATCTCAAGTGATGCGGCTTGGTGGAAAAACGTTGGCCTCTGTATTCTCTTATATTTATTCATTATGTCGTGCTGTGATATTTGATTTTATTTACCCTATTGTGCAGAAGCAAATCTTTGATGTTGATAAACAATCCTGGGTTATTTCTCTGCTGAATAAGCCCTCCCCTAAAGGAAGGGAGCACATAGGGATGTATAAGGACGCATGCATTATATGATCTAACTGGATCAATTTGTTATTGCTCGGTTTTACCGTAGCATAGCGTGTAGGTTGTGGGAGAAAAGCCCTATTGCTGAGCTCTGTGGCTGAAGCTGGGTGATGCAGCAGGATTTCGTGGGCAGCAGAGGAGGAAGAGGACATGAAATTGACGTTTTTAGGAGGATATACTACTTACCAGTAGTGAGTCACGTTTTAATTTGATAAGGGGGGAAAAAGAGCATGTGAGAAACTGATTGAGGTGAATGATGAGGTCCTCACAGTTCCCATTGCTGACTTGAACCAGCTTATTTTGAGCATGCATCTGCACTGTTGATAATATAGAGTACAGTGTATTAACAGGATGACCAAGAAGATCACACTGTATAGGCTAAACAACTAACATGTTTTAATGCTCAAAAGTTGGAGTAACATGGGACAATATACACTGATTCACAGATGTTCTAATCATTATTTAAAGCATAAAATGTTTTCAGTTGACTTTAAATATAAACATGCACCAAAAATGCTATTTCCTGACAACAATCTGAAAATAGAATGAGAAATGGATGAAACATCAATAATCTCTAGAATCCTGCGGTTTACCTTGAAGCCAAAAACAGCACTGGAAATATTTTGGGCATGTTTGCAAAACTGCAATAAATGTTAAACCCTCATATGGAACTTAAAAGAATATCTTAATTTGAATTCAGTTTATTTCTATAGTGCCAATTCACAACACACTTGTCATCTCAAGGCACTTTACAGTTCACCAGATCATACTGTCAAATTGATTCAAAGTTATCTATCTAAGGAAAACCAGTTGATTTCATCGACTCATTGACTAGAATGCATTTCCTCACACTAAGCATGCTTGTAGTGACAGTGGAGAGGAAAAACTCCCTTTTAACAGGAAGAAACCTCAACCAGAACCAGGCTCAGTGTGATCTTAAAAATCCTGACCTGGATAAACATGTACGAGTTTAAATAGATATGATCAGATATTATCTGGACTTCTAAATTAAACGCACCAAAAATTATCCTTAAATTTAGAGCCAGTTCATAATAACAAGAAATATCTTATCCTTTGTGCAATTAGTGTGATGAACAACAATATTCTTCCAACTAGGGATGTGGCGGCCGCGTGGTTAGGGCATAGGGCTTGGAATCCTGAGGTTGTGAGTTTGAAACCCACTCCCACACACTGCTACTCTGGGTCCCTGAGCAAGATCCTTAACCCCCTATTGCACTGCACAGTGCCAGCCCACTACCCCCCATTAATTTCTCCATTGTGATATCAATAAAAAAAAAATTTTATGTGCTCAAAAGCCGTGCTGCCTTTTGCAAAAAAAAAAAAAAAACTGATCCTCACATATTAAGGATAGCTAATGCATATAGACAAAACAGCTTCATAGTTGGATAAGCCATTTCAGTTTATAGCTACAAATACAAGGTATTCTAAACTACTGAAAATGTTATACTGTACCTGCATCACCATGGCAGCAAGACTGAGCATTGTGCTGCAAAGGCATTGTCATCGCATTATCTATGTGCAAAATGTAAGGTGGCCCAAATGAAATACTGATCAGGGCCTAATACAACCTTGAAGTTGATCTGACACAGAACAGTTTTAATAAAGAATAAGAGAAGTTAAAAATTAACCAAATGCAAAGTAATGACACACTTCTATCTATCTATCTATCTATCTATCTATCTATCTATCTATCTATCTATCTATCTATCTATCTATCTATCTAT
>NW_015150720.1:195850-214838 GCF_000732505.1 Cyprinodon variegatus | reverse complement strand
ATAAACCTTGCTTGTAATAAACAGTACAAAAAATACCGACATTTATTAATTAATTGAGTAAATAATAAACAAAAAATATAACCAATAAATATATTCTTAGCACAAAAATAATAAAATCTTTTTGTTGTTTGTTATTTTTTTCTTTTAATGATTAAATGTTAATCACTAGCATTAAATGTTGAGCTAATATAACAATGTCATTATTGCAGATAAATATCAAGATGAAACCAGCAGCAATCCCAAATCTGAACTCTCAGAGACCATAGGCACCGATAGAAGGTTCTGCCTGTAGAGTTTACTTAAAACATATTTAACATTCTGGAAACATCTTTAATATGTTGTTTTTCCCAAATAGCATAACACAACCAGTTTGGTTTGACTTGTGAAAAATGTTGGTTAAAGAATCAGATCCCTAGATCAAACATGGGACCAGCATGAAAAATAGGTTCTAGGCTGTTGTGGTCCTGTTCTGTTCTTTCAGACACCAAAGAGCCTTTGTTTGAAAAAAAAAAGGCTGTGTGTCATTTCTTATAACTTAAATGACTCAAGGAAATGAGAACGTCAAACAGGAAGTGTGAATGGGCAAAACCAACCTGCTCACTAAACCCTCAAATGTGGCACAATTCATAAGGTAGTAACTGGAGACCAGAAGGTTAATTTGAGTGGCAGTTCTTGGTGTTGGACAGAGTTGGTAGCACCAAAAATACCAAACTCTTCAGAGTTGGAAACAAATGAGAAAGAAAATGAAAACGGGGATTCATTTAAACTTATGTAACGTTAAATGATTTATTTACTAATATAGTTCTCTTCTACATGGCAGGCATCTACTGACTTATTTCTAAGTATGTATGGCAGCTTGAAGAACAAAATGACAAAAGAAAAGAATTTATCAGCAATGCTTAAAATTGTGTTATGCAAACAGAAGGTCCATCTCAGTCATGGCACCCAGCCAGGCTTTCTGGCTGAACTGCTTTGGTTTTGTAACATGATCATGTAACACCAAGCACTTTGAGGAGTCTAAAACTCTGAAAGTGTTTTGTATTTGTTACGTTTATACTATTTGCGTATGGTATACAAACTTGTCTTACTTTAAATTTCATTTTTTCCACATTAATGACTGATTAAAACAAGAAATCATTTCTTTAAATCCAGGATCTAGTTATTTTCTGGAGGTTTTTTAAGTATGTTAATAGAGTCATTTCTTGTGCTTGTGGATATTCCTTTTGTCACTTTTATCTTTTCTTGCTATTTTGGTATCCAGCTTTGTAGAGACAGCCATTTCCTTTTACAGTTCCCGGTGGGGGAAAAAAAAAAAAAAAAAACATTAGGAACTGAATCAAACAGCCATCAGTTGATCAAAGTATGCTCTCAAGAAAATAGTGAGTTATTGTGTTCAGGTGCGTTCACACTACATGAGACAAGGATATTTTTATCCTTATGGGCATAGAGGTAACCTAAAGAACACAAGATTTATCTCAAGTTGTTGGTGTTTTTTTTACATACACACTTTGACCTGACAGAGCACAGAAAGCTTTGGTTTCTGCTGGCTTGTGCAGTTTGTTTTCTGCAGCAGTGTAAACGTCAACATGCATGAGGCCGTAATTCTACCTGTACACAATCTTTCCTCTCGGAGCCCCTCCTCCTTTTATCTTTAAATCACTCAAGAGTATCCACAGTGATGACATTGTTAGGTAAGATAGGAATACACCTATCAGTTTCATTTCTACCCACTGTACATGTTTCAGTTGCAATACAGATTGAAAATGTAGTTACCTAAGAATTTCTTCTCGGATTATTTCTTAGGCATCATGAACACAATATGAGTTTTATTGAGAGCTGATTTTGTCTTGTCAGCTGCGCAGCCTTGTCTAATAAATCTCTGTACCCATGTGAAACTCCAGTGCAAATTGCAGTTTTCTGGAGCACCACTGGCTGCGCTCCAACAGTCAGCTGCTGTTGCTGTTGCCCCTGCTGCTGCTGTTGCCCGGCAACATACAGTATTTCATAGCTCAGCTGAGCTCAGCGCTGAGCAGAAGTCAGCGTTTCATCTCTGCACCACATATCTATATCAGTATACTTTTGTACTAAGCCTTTTCTTCATACGGTTTGGTTGAAGAACATTGCATAAGGGGCAGGAATAATTTATTAAGGATTTCAGTGTTATTAACCATTAAAGAAGATTATTAGGAAAATATAGACGACAATTTTACATAGATTATATTTTTGTTTTACTCATTTCATTTTATTTGTAATTCAGTTTTGTTGATTTTATAATGAACTCTTTTTGAAGAATTGGACCATAGATTGATGGGATTTCTACACAAAACAATTCAAAAGGAAAAATAAATGTATGAATGTTATGGATTTTTCTGTCTTGTTTTCCTGTTAAAAAGCACATCAATATTGTTTAGTTCACATACCAGGTTCAGTTTGAATTTCTCCTCAGAGGTATATCGGTATTAATTAAAGTTTGTCAGCTAAATATCGATATGTTGTGCTCATCTTTTTCATATTTTACTACTTTTAAGATATCTTTATTCCAAAATAACCTTATAAAAAATGTTTAAAGCTGGCGACTTCACAAGAGTTAGGGCAACCAATGAGGGTACTTTGAGTTCATGTTCTCTGTTATGTATTCTTTATTTGCATGTTTTCACTTACGTTCCTTAAAAGCGTTTTTTTTGTTTATGCATCTTTAAACTAAACATCTTACTCACTTTGTTTAACACTTTGTAGGCCTAGAATTTTAAAAGTCATTGCTAAAGCACTAGGAAATAGTTAAGTAGGTACAGTTCAGATTGTAATGGCTGTTATTTAGTTACCAAACGTCTTAATTGGTCATTTGAATAGGTGTTGTTATATAAAGCTCATCCTCTGGTCAATGCATTTCATTGAAATGGTTATCTTAGTTCCAAAACCAATGCCCTGCTGTTAGAAAGAGAGAAATAGTTCTTGTTAGTTAAGGAACTATGACAAAAAGGAAAGTTTAGATTAAGTTTTTATGATGTTTACTCTGTCATATGTATAAGGTTGTTTTGAGAACCAGAGCATTGGCCTAGTAGTTTTTCGAAACTAGGCATTTAACTTCAGACATTTTACTTTTGCTGTTGGCACCAAACCATTAACTTGTCCTGTGTCCATTAGTTTTACAGCATCAGGTTGCTCTTCATATACTAGCAATTATTTTAGACTATATGCCTGACATCTCTGTGATTAGTTCATTAGAATATAAGATGACCAGATTTGTGAAATCAAATCTGGGGACATTTCCAACAACAAAAATCCATAGTAAAAGCCAGGAATATCTCTCCTAACACTGGTAGTATTTTCTTAAAATTAATAAAATGAATAAATCGATAATGTTTTTTATAGAAAACTAGAATTGTGTCTCTGGGTTTGGAGTGAGAGTGAAGGGGTCAAGAGTAGTTAGCAGGGCTTTCCAGTTTTGGGGGCTTAAAGAGCTTTTCCTCCCTCTAAGGGGATAGTGACATTAGAAATGGAAGAAAACTAAAAAGTATTTATTTTTTCCTTTTTCCTTTTTAGCTTAGCATTTTGGACAAGCTGTTAGCTCAGCCTCCAGATACATAAACTGTATTTTACATTAAGGTTTTCTAGAGCATTTGCTTATATAGGAAACCTTGTCTCCATTTAACTTTAGGAAGAAACTTCTCAAAGCTTGATAAGCTAATGATTTATTTAGAAGATGTAGGACTATATAGTGTAAAATACATGTTACTCTATTTTCTGATTTGTTGATTTAATTTGAAAATATTGAGTAACTTCAATTAATTTTTATAAATTTCACCTGATAATAAACACTTTTTACATATATTAAATAAAATATTCAATTTAAGTCAGTTTATTGATATGGCGCTAATTAACAACATGTGTCATCTCAAGCCACTTTACAAAGACAGTTCAACCACATCATACAGTCAGATTGGTTCAAAGTTTTTAATCTAAGCAAGCAAGCCCACTGTTTGGACTAATTGACTCGACAGCAATACCTCACACCAAGCATGCTTGTAGCAACAGTGGAGAGGAAAACTCCCTTTTAACAAAAAGAATACTGCAGCGGAACCAGGCTCAGTGTGAGCGGCCATCTGCAGAGGCCCACTGAGATTAAAGGATCCAAAATGTAACTGTCAACCAGCTCCAAAAGCGGCCCCTTCCCAGAAACACATAGCCAGGTAGATGAGCTCCCATCCAGCTACCATGTCAGAGGATGAATGAGAGCACATACAGACCATTACAGTCTGAGAAACAGGACTACACTGAAAAACAGGCCAGGCTCCAAGATCTATAAACAAAGGTGTTGTTGGCAGCAGCACAGCTGATATTTCTCTCCAGGATGGTGCCAAACAGGAACTGGTCAAATGAAATTATTATGATGAGGAAAAACAGGGAGTATAACGTTAGAGATTGAACTAACAAATACTGCAGAATAGGAGAATAGAGATAGAATGATGCAGAATGGGAGAATAGAATGAAGCAGAAGGGGGAAAAGGGGTCCCTATGTCCTCAAACAGTCTAAGTCTATAGCAGCATAACTATAGAGATAGCACAGGATAACCTGAGCTACTTTAACTATGAGCTTTATCAAAAATTATTTTAAGCCTTGCCTTAAAAGAAGACAGTGTGTCTGCCTCATAGACTAAACCTCGTAGTTTGTTCCACGGGAGAAAAGCCTGATAACTTAAAGATCTGCTCCCACTCTTCTTTTAGAAATTCTAGGAACCATTTGTAAACCTGCAAATTGAGAGCAAAGTGCTCTGTTAGGAACTTAAGGTACAATCAGCTCTCTGATATAAGGCGGACCTTGGCCATTTAAGGCTTTATATGTGAGAGGGGAATTCTTCTGGAGTTTATTCTATTAAATTCTATTTTGGAGTTAACAGGAAGCCGATAGAGAGAAGCTAGGATAGGAGATATATGATATCTCCTTTTAATTTTCATGTGAACCCTGGCTGCAGCATTTTGGATCAGCTGAAGGCTTAGTTTGTTGACTTCCTGATAATAAAGAATTACACTAGTCAAGCCTTGAAGTAATGCATGGACTAGTTTCTCAGAATCACCCCTAGATAGAATATTTCTCATTTTTGCAATAATTTGGAGGTAAAAGAAGGAAATTCTAGAAACCTCTTTGATATGGGATTTAATGACAGGTTCTGATCACTTTTCAGGCTGTGTTGTTATATGTAGTGAGTTCATTCACTTCCTCTGCAGTGCGTTCAACGCTGCTGAGTTTGTACTTGCTGGTTAAGTGTTAAAGCACACGTTGCCATCACAGATACACACTGGTTCTGTGAAAATTTTTAGGCCCTCTAACCACACTTGCAGGGGCTTGCCTCATTATCCCAGGAGTAGTGGCTTTGAGATTTCTCTAGTTTAACATTTATTATTAACGACCATCTTCATCATGTTGAGCTCAGAGTCTCTTTCTTTGTCTCTTCTTCCTTCGGCTCTGCTGAGTGGTCCTGTTTGTTGCACAACACAGAAATCTGACAGAAAGCTCCTCTTTACACACTGAGTTTAATAATTTTATAAAATTATAACATATGTTCATGTTGCTCATAAATGTGTATTATTGTACTGTAGCTATATATTTCACACAGCGGTAGATTAGCAACTGGACTTACATTTTCTCCCAATGTAAATTATTCATGGTTCTGACACTTAGAAGGATTTATTTGTATTGGGCCAGAGTATTTCTAGATTAATGTTTGTGCATGGGCTTAGCCACTTGTGGTCAAACTGAGATAATCAGAAAATTCAAAATAAAGAAAAAATAAAAAAAATATCCCTTGCCTGTCATCACTTAAGTAATGATCAGTGCTTGGGTTTCACAGTTTCACAGACTGTCCTTTGGCTAGATTTAATGCTTGCACTCTTTAGAGAACCATGAAAGTGAACTGTTTGTTTTACGTACAAACCAGAAAATTATTCAACTGCACTTCAATAAAATGTATTAAATAGCCTATCTGCTTACAAAGATTATATATTTTGAATAAAAAGAATTGGATTTTTGGAAGCTCTAGCAGTAAATGATTTTTCTGTCATATGCCCATTAGTTAAATGACAATATTTGCCTCTGTGCTCTCTCCTTAGCTGTCCCCTTTCCCTTGAGCCACCGCCTTACAATGAAGGAAGTGTTTGACTGTGAAGGCAAACCTCGTGTGGATCTCCTGAAAGCTCACCTGACCAAGGAGGGCCGCGTGGAGGAAGCTGTGGCACTTCGAATCATCAATGAGGGTGCAGCCATCCTCCGCCAGGAGAAAACTATTCTTGACATCGAGGCACCAGTTACAGGTATAGTAGAGATTCTTGTGAGATAGTTTAGACAAACTCAATAAGAACAAAAGCAGTTTTTTTTCCCCCTACAGTAATTTAAGACATTGGAGCTCTCTCACTGCACAGGTTTCTCACAAGTTGCATTGTCACAAGTTAAAACCACACTTGTTATTATTAAGTGAAACTGTTTTTCAACCTTTATAAATAATTTACTTGTCCCCGGATATGTATCACTACCTTTGGTAGAAATGTGTAAATAGCTTTTAATTACATTTATGTTATATTTGAGGAGCTTATACTCAAATATGAAAAACATAAAAACTTTTTTATCTAAGAATTTATTTCAGTAAATTTATTCAGTAGATATACTCCCACATTGTTTGGTGGGAAAAATCATTTAGAGCACAATAGCAATAAAATGGTATAAAGTAAATTTAAATGGATAATTTATGTTCAGATACACCTGTGTTCTTCATTTTAGTACTAGCGGTTGATCACTGAGACAATAATGAACATCTGTGTATAATATCCACATTTCTTGTATTAAGAAACAAGAAAAAACACAAGACTTTTATTTAGTCAAGCTTCTTGTTGATGGTTCTACTTATTGTTTTTGTAACCTACAACAATAATTGTATGTTAAAAATAAATGAGTAAAATAAAACTGTTAATAGTCAGACATAGTCACTGGCGTATAAATGGGGCAGAGAGAATGGTCCGAACACGGTAACTGAACTGGACCATGCCAGCCACTTATGAACTCTGCTAAACTGATACTAGTTCAATGGTTGGCATGGTTAAGTTGTGGCTTGGTTCTCTGATAACAAAGAGCGCATTGGCAGACCTCGTCTGCTCCTATTTACAGACATCTGGGGAGCAGTCTGAGGTTAAGGGTCATGCTCAGGGACCCCATCAAATGAGCGTAGTGCGACATTTGGTTTCGTAGGATGCCGAAACCGATGCTCTCATTGAAATTTGGTCGGAGGACACTATGCAGGAATATATATATCAATTTTGCTGTACCAAGCCCACAACATTAAGTGGATTTCAACACATGCCATTTAACTGTTCTCATCCTTAAAGATCCAGGTCCAGATATATCATTGACAGCTTACTGCCGCCTGCTTTGGACATTGTTAAACATCTCAGCCCAGATTTGCCTTCTGAAATTTTACATCCAGTACTTTGCCTATGGAGCTGTACAGGACAGGGAGGAGCTATACACCAAATTAATGGACACCTTGAAAGATGCACTACAGAAACCATCTGTTTACCTGCAAGTAGCAAGTAAGCTCTTGGTCTGGCTGTGAAGCATGGAGGAGTAAAACACAGTATGATGGAATAACAACCTAATTTCAGAGCTCTAGTTCAAGCAACGCAAGCCAAACCCACCCTGTTTTGCTGAGCTTTGGTTACTGTTAAGAACAGAAGAACGGAAGCCAGTAAAGCTGAACAAATGAAAAGTCTGGGACCATCAAAAGAAAAAGGTTCTGTGCGTGACAGCAATTGAAGAAAGGAAAGGAGTTTGTGCTGCACTGTCCACTCTCACAAAACTGATGGTTGAAATACAATAGCAATTAGCCACTCTAACTTCCTCACAATCCTCCATCTCCTTTCAGCCATTTACTCGATGAAACGCTCAGACACTGTACCACCTTTAATTCTAAAGCCGGGTTTCTGCTTCTGTTGTGGAGAAGATGGACATGTACAGTAAGACTACAAAGTCAGAACCGAACAGTTAACACCAAGCACACACAAATCAACGAAAGAAAACAGAAATGGCAAAGACAAAATCCTTCCTCCCATCAGTATTTAAACTAGAGTTGGTTCCTGTTGAGGGACAAATAGGAACTGTGCAAGACCCACCCTGTCCTGCACCAAAGAAGATGAGGAGGAATGTTTGCAAAGCTACTACAAACCAGAGGGGGCAGAAATGTTGCCTTGAGGAATGATTGGATCTTAAATCAGTATTGCTGGTCAGACCTACCAGTGCTTGCTTGACATTGGATCACTGGTGACTACATTACCTGTTTTATTCTATGATCAACACCCTCATGAATACAAAAAAGAATCATTCATTTTATTACAACACAGAGATGATCAAATTATCTGCTGTAATCTTACATTTTTAGCTATTTTACATGTGTCTGCTATTTCAAAAAGTGTGCTCATGAATAGAGTAGGAAATAAATCTGATCTGGTAATAAAAAACAAAACAAAAAAAAAATTTACAATGACTGCAGTTTCAGACACACCCTCTCCTCACTGTAACTACCGTATGTGGAATTAATTTAGGCAACTTTATAAAGCTTTTACATTATCCACACTTTACTTTTACACTTTAGTTACTGCAGAACAATGTGTACTTTTTTTCTATTTTTGTTGTATAGTTGGACACATATCTCGTGTTATCAGAAAAAAATATAAAATACATCTAATTTTCTTTGGTTTATTGATATGCTGTGTATACTGGTAAAATGTGATTAAAACACAGTGAAATCTCATGAAAAAAACCCACTTCTTTTATATGCTAAAGTAACAACACCATGAAATTCAGCTCTTGTATTAGATCAGATTCCTTTTTATGAGGAAAATCTTCCATTTAAAAAGTTTTGGACACTTTTGGCACGTCTGTGCCAAAGTCACCGATCCGCCTGGGACACTGTCCACTAAAACCTTGCTGGATCAAATATGCTTTAACTGATTCAGTCAAAATTTGCTGCAGTCACTGTGAAGATGTGGTTCTGTACATTCTGAGGATTCTTCCTGAGTTTTAAAGAGGTTTTTATGTTTTGCAGTCTTTATTTTGAAAACAAATTGGTGAGGCTTAAAAATGTAGCTTTTTGCTCCAGCTTGTGTTTGCTGAACCATACCATCCAAATGTCCTGCATACTGATGCCAGTGTAACTGGACTAGGTGATGCCTGCCTTATATCAGGAACAAGAAGGAAACATAGCCTATGACAGCTGGGCCTTTTATCCCGCCCATAAACTTGAATTGCTTGCCCTGAAATTGAGCGTGACTGAAAAGTTCAAAGACTATGTATATGGCGTCAACTGCACTGTAACCGACAGCAACCTCTTGACCTACATACTTACTACAGCCATATTATATGCTACTGGAAATCATTTGTTTGCTATATTGTCTACTTATTAATTTAAACTGTTTCCAGAGCAGGAAATCAAAACTGTGATGCAGTAGACCACACCCCTGCTCCAGCAATCATTCTGAACTCATCCACCAGTTCATCTTCCAGCACACCGCCAATGCCAATGCTATCTGAGGAAATCATGAAAGCCATCTGGCAGAGTAACCACTATTGCTAAGAGAGTGGTCAAGGCTAGAGCTGAGTAGAGCTAGTGGCTTGGTCCTGAACGTTAAAATGGCAATGGACGTAGAGCAAAAAATAAAGACCTGTGGCCGTTGTGTGAGGAAAGGCTTTACCAGATGGTGCTGCTCTGTTGGTAAACGTCACAAGATTGGGACAGTTAGAACGCCTATGCTTGGATTTTTTTTTAGCCTGACACACGTGATATCCTTGTCCTTACCAACCACTTCACCAAGTTCGCTGATAGCATTCCTACTTCAAATCAACGAGCCAATACAGTTTATGGGAGAATTTTATAATTTACTGTGGTATTCGAGAATGCATAGCGACCAAGGAAAATACTTTGATTTTGATATGTATTAGGTCAGTGTGCTGAAGAAGAGTCCAGTCGGAAAGGGTCAGCAAAGTGTTGCTGTTTGGAACTGGTTAAGAACCACCAAGGTACCCAAGGCAATCTCTTTCCTTGTATAGTCCCTGATATCCTTATAGGAAACTGAACCTGGAGCATCTGAGCTAATTACATCAGCCAGTTTTGCGATCAGCTTTCCATCCAACACAAAGACCAACTTAATGTCATGTCTAAGGAAGGTCACCGTGTGCAACAAGAGTCCGGTCTAAGGGCTCAGAGAGGATGTCGCTGCTCAGAACTGGTTTAAAACCACCAAGTTATCCAAGGCAATCACTTTACCCCTATAGTCCCTGATTTCCTTATAAGAAACTGCACTGGAGCATCTCAGCGAACTACATCAGCATGTTTTGTGATTCCTATCCTTCTCGATGAAGAGCTATGTCGTTCTTTTCCACTTTCGTTCTGTCAGATATCAGTGCAGTGGCCTCCGAGGACATTTACACACTGGCCTTTAGAACTGCTGTTCTCATATGCCAGCTGAATGCCAAGAGGGATAGTGAAGTTGTTGAATACTCATTAGATAAGCTGTTAGAGGACCTGCAACTCAACCATGAGGAGCTTCTTGACCTTTGCATTTTGCTGGGCTGTGATTACTGTGATAAGATCCCTGGTTTGGGTCCTAAGAAAGCTTAGATGCTGTTCCAGAAGCATTGTCATGTTGACTGCAGCCATTTGAAAGCGAGGCTTTAAAATAGCCAAGCCAGAACAACTTAAGGTTCAACACCATTGTGTTGAATCAGCATTTACATACAAAAACAAACGGGTAATCTGGAGAGTCTGTATCAGGAGCCACACGTAATTCGATTGGCTGAACGTCAAAGGAGCAGAAGGCATGCGTGCGGGTAGAGTCGCGTTGCTCAAGTGTTGCATTTAATGAAGCGGGAAGGGAGGAATTAATAGTTTTATTCTATGTATTTCTATGTTAAACACCCACGTGGGCTACATTCTACTTTCTTGTTTTTAGGCCTATATTTGTACCTATTTGACTTGCACTTTGTGAATTTATCTGTGAAAATAACTATACAAAGCTCCGCTTAACTTATTTCCTGAAGAGTCTATAAATGGTAGATTGTAGGACCTAGCACTCAAAACAAAAAACTGACAAAGTACAGATAAAGGAGTGCCAGTCGTAATTAAAGCACTCGAATAAATGCATGAATGAAATGGTGGCATATTTCATGTACAGTACTGCTGATCCTTATGCTTCCCCATGGAGTTTTAATGTTTTTGTTTCCACCAATATGCAGCCACAATATAAAGTAGCAGGGATGTACAGGTCAGGTACACAACTGGTGCCGATTATCTGTCTGTGTACGTTTTAGTGTGTTGAGGAGCTTTTGATCAGTAATCAATTAGCTTAGTTTTCTTTGGTTTTATAAATTAACTGACCCTTTGACTTAACCAGTCTTGGGCAAGTCTTGGGCAAGTTACTTAAAAAAAGTATTTCTTTAGTTCCTTCTCTCTGTTACAGCTCATTGAGAGTAACTCGTTACTAGCCAAAGTAACCTTGCAGTTATTTCTTATGCTTTACAATGCTGAAGAATTTTGAAAATTTTATTGTTATTATTATTATTAAAAACTACTAGAGGTTAAATTATGGAATGTAAGGTGTTTGTTATTAATTTATAAATTATATAATTATTTAAAAGGCCTCCAGATATGAAATTATGAAAACTAATCTTAAATATATTGGAGTGTGTGGTTAGCCAACTAACTTGCAATATTAATCAGTAGATGTGAAGATGTTTATAATAAAAAGAAAAAAAAGATGTTATGGCATTTAGTTCTTTTGACATTGACAGCCTTCATTACCAGCAAGTAAAATAATTTCATCCCTGAGAATGTAAAGAACATGTCTCAATTAAAGGCAGCAGCTGTGAGTCAGTATTAAGATGATGTGCAGAGCTCCTTTAAATTAAAACTTCTAACCGACATTTGTAAAGTTCCTGTAGATATTGAAAAAATCACAGAAACATTTATCATTCAGCAAGTGCTTTTTCTCTAGGAATTAAATGTTTGGCTCTGCACCATTGTCTCTGCTCTGTGTTAATGCTGAAGTTGTGCGTCTCTATGAACCATGTATGCTTACATGTGCACATTGCTGTCACATGCTCTTACACTAGAAGACTGTTATCCTTGTGTATGCAAGTTGAGTAAGGATTAACAAATCTGTTTAAAGCGTAATGAGTCAAGTGTAACTGGCTTTTAAAAAGTAATTGGTTAGTGCTAGTTAGTGTCACACAGATAACATAACCCATTATTTAATAAGTTAGTCTCAACACCTTCACTTTACCACCCGTGAAAGTGGGAATGAGATCATGTAAAGAAAATTAGACAGACGTATGTCTTCATTTGTCAGGAAATGATAGCAAATACTTATTAGACAAAACCTACCCATATTAATAATTCAAATGTTTAAAACGACGGAACAACATGAACAAATTGAGGTGTTTATACTAGGAGCCTTAATATATGGAATGGCCTGCGCATTTGTTGGTTGTATTTTTGCCTGTGTAGTTGCTGAATTATAGAGCAATTCAACTCATAGGAAATGTTATACTAAAAAGAAATTAATGGACACCAGAGAAAAACACATTTTTCAAACAACTTAAAAAGCATACATCACTTTGTGGTAAAATTTTGCCCGGGGGTAACAGTTTGGTTGGTAATTATTCTACACAGTCAGTTCTTTAGTGTTTCTTAGGATGAACATGTTAAGTATGTATTCTTTTGCTCTTTGCTGTTGTTTTGGTTCAAATAGGATAACTCTCTTGGTGCTGATCTTGGTCATAATTTAAGCAGAGATCTAACTTAAGTATAGCTAAGTAGTGTTTTTTGTTTATTGCTTTATTTATTTGATGTAGGCGAACAGGATGTAAGGTAAATAGTTGAGGTCATTTCAGGAAAAATTTGAATAGAATATTGAGGTAGACTCATACAGCGGATGGCCTATATTTTTGAGTGACATACATTTTTCGTTCTTGTATCGGCGTCGGCCGATGCAGATAAAAGATACAATGTAAATAGAAGAAGAAAAACCTTGGCTTCAAAAATCAGTCCCAAAAATTTGGCAGCATATATCAGGTATTGGTTAGAGTAATGTCAAAATAATTGGTATTGGCAAAAAAAACTTGTATCAATCTCTCATAGACACGTTTATTTTAAGATAATGGAACGCCAGTATTTCATTTACTTGAGTAATCAAAGTTATGGATACTTGGAGATACTTTGGCTGTCAATATATCAATTAATCAGTATGTTGTACTAAAGGTTAGCATTTAAGACCATGGTGAGGAAATGGATGAGGCACATTGTAACAGATAGTTCAGAGTGAAATGTATTGGATAAAAATATAACCAAGCCAAAATATAGGGAAGTTTTAATTGCATATAAGGTTAGATAAGAACATAAAATCAATATATTATAACCAGTATTAATGCTTAAGCAACTTCAGCTTTAATACAGGGGCTAGGACTTCAGTTCAGATTAATTCGAAACATTTTAAAAGAATTAGTGCAATTAAAGTGATTGTGGAGGATTTTTGCACATTTAATAAAAGCCCCTGTCACTCCTCTTTAAAAAAGAATGCACATGCGAGAGCACAAACCCAATTCTCCTTCTGCACGCTCTGTTTACAAATTGCTGTTCTCGTAGCTCATACAAGCTTACTGTGCTAGTATGTCCGCCCTAATCCATAAAGTCCTCAATCACTATATACAGTATATAATGGACATTGTAGCAAACTCAGTTAACTTACTGTTCGGACGAATGTTCATTGCTCTTTGCTCCGCTGATTACGTAACTCCTCCTCCACTGCACAGTGCCTGCGCCATCTTTGTTATTAGTCGGCGCTGTCGGGTAGCGACAGCCTATGGTGACGGCGGGTTGCTTTGACAGCAAATCCCATAATGCCTTGTGAGGAGAGCTCTCCACGTTAAACGTTCTGGGATATATGTGCCTCTTCTGAGGCCTTTCTTTTCTTCTCATTCACTTCGTAGACACTTTCTCTTACGACCATCAGCCATTTTCAAAGAACCGCGGTGATAAAGGCGAGCTCACCACAGATATATGCTTGAAAGTGTGCATGCGCAAAAAAGATAGCTAACTGGGATGAGCACGTAGGATGGCCTTAAGTAAACATATAAAAAGGATGATTGACAATTAGGAGGACCACTTATTTAGATGATCCAAGCGGAAATAAAAGATAGTCGTCTAGGGAGAAATGTTGTACTCTTTTTGTTACTAAACCAATGACTGCTAAAATTCTTGGGAAAGTAGTTGCCAAACAAGTGTGTGAATACTAACACCACAATTAACTTTTTGAAAAGTTTCAATTTAAGCTTTAGAGCTCATCCAATCACTGAAACATCTCAGGTTAAAGTCCAGAATGATATTCTCATGACCTCAGATAATGGACTTTTATCTGTACTCGTCCTGTGACTCAATGCTGCATTTGACACAGTTGATCATAATGTTAAAAGAAAAAAAGACTTAAATTTTTTATTGTAGAAATTAAAGGAACAGCACCAGACTGGTTTAAATCCTATTTATCTGACAGATTTCAGTTTGTTCAAGTTAATAATAAATCTCCCTCATGCTCCAGGATTACCTGTGGAGTATCACAGGGATCAGTGCTAGGACTAATTCTTTTCAATATATATATATGCTCCTAATTGGTTATTAGAAAGCATGAGATTAATTCCCACTATTATGCTGATGATACTCTGCTAAATCTATAAATCCAGATGAAGCTAACCCATTACATAGATTACAGGCATGTCTTCAAGAAATGAAAACCTGGATGACCCTTAACGTTCTGCTCCTGAATGCAGACAAAACAGAAGTTATAGTTTTTCTGACATAGTCTTTGAAAAAGTAGCTAATTATTCAGTCACTTTATCTCGAGGGGATTGAATTGATCCCAGATAATAGATTAAAAAAATCTTGGTGTTATTTTTGGAACAATTTCAGTACCTGTCATTTAAATCACATAACAAAGAAGCTTCTAGAATTTCCTTCTTTCATCTCTGGAATATTGCCAACTTAAAATAACTTATCTAGGGATGATGCTGAGAAACTAGTCCATGCAAGGCTGGACAATTGTAAATCTTTTCTGTCAGGAAGTCCACAAATTGTAGATAAAAGCCTTCAGCTGATCCAAAATGCTGCAGCCAGAGTTCTGATGAAAATTAAAAAGAGAGATCATGTTTCTCTTAACTTAGCTTCTCTTCTTTGGCTTCTTGTTAAATCCAGAACAGTATTTAAAATCTTCCTTCTCAGATATAAAGCCTTAAATGGCCAAGCTCCCTCTTAGATCAGAGATCTGATTGTTCCTTATGTTTCTAACAGTGCACTTCCCTCTCAATCTGCAGGTTTACTAGTGGTTCCTAAAATTTCTAAAAGTAGAATGGGAGGCAGATCTTTGTTGGCACTGCTGATTTATGCATATGGAAATTATAAAGTGGATTAAGTTAATAATTGAAAGGGATGTTGCACCTAACATATAAAAGTCATGTGCTTGTACACTGCAAAAATGTTGTAGAAATAAGTAACGTATTGGCCCTTAATTTGAGAAGATAAATAAGATGATTTGCCAATGAGTATTTTAACTCCTAAAATAAGATAATTCAATAATATGTACTTGAAATAAGACAATGCAATTGTTATTTCTTATTTTCAATGTAAATTGTCTTATTCCATTGGCAAAGTGTCTCACTTAACTCCTCAAGTTAAGATAAAATGCTCTTATTTAGACTTTCATTTTTTGCAGTGTATGATAAATGTGATTTTGGGACTAAGCAGTTTAAAAGGATACCATCTATAAATGATTTAAAATCCCTCCATCATATTTTCCCTTCTCAATAAGATATTGAGATATGCAGAGGTTACTATGATAATCACTCAGTGCATGGCTGTGCCAATATTTCCTTCATCTGAATCAGAACTTAACTAATAATTTTTTTTACCAAAGGAAGAGGAATCAAATGTTAGCATTCAGCCTCAGTTTATATAGAAGTGTTGGACTCAGACCAGAACATAAAGACAGTAACAAAGCCGTCCTTCTATCACATGAAGAACATCTCCAGCAATGAAGGACTAGTATCTCAAGAGGAACTTAAAAAGAAACTGTTTATCTGTAGTAAAACTGATCACTGCAATGGTGTCTTCACAGATCTGATTGAAAAGTTGATCAAACAGCTGCAGTTAATCCAGCTTGCCGCTGACTGTGTCCTCACTAATACTAAGATAGTGGAAAACTTCACCCTAGTTCTAAAGTCATTACACTTCTTTTTTCCATGACTGTGTGTGCAGAGGGGCATATGATAGGAAGGCACTTTATAGACTGCATCATTCTGGAATTGGGTTTTATTTCTTCCTGTCTGAACCCACAAAAAATATTTTTTTCATTTACATACTGTAGATATATTAGATTAAAAAAAACAAAAAACAGCATGGCAGTTTTTTTTGACAGATTTTTTTTTTTTTTTCATTGTACCTGTACATAATGGAAGAAAATACGTGTTTGCCAGGAAAGCTGCATGAGGTACACTGCAAAAACGATCTAGAAATAAGTAAAACATTTCTTAAATTAAGTGTATTTACCCTTAATTTGAGAAGGTAAATAAGATGATTTGCCAATGAAATTAGTATTTTAACTCTTAGAATAAGATAATTCAATAATATGTACTTGAAATAAGACAATGCAAGTGTTATTTCTTATTTTCGATGTAAATTGTCTTATTCCATTGGCAAAGTGTCTCACTTACCTCCTCAAATTAAGAAAAAATGCACTTATTTTAAGAAAAAATTACTTATTTAGACTTCGGCTGCAAATTTAGCCTGCCTTCCCTGGAAATGCCTTTCATAATGACTCTTTTTAGTTGACAACTTTTCATTACAAAGCAAACATGCAGGCAATTCTTCCGCATTGGTAATGAAAGCAAATGATTCGATCCATTCTTCTTTTAATCCTCTGTTTTCATCAGCTATATTCCTTTTTTCACCTTTGGGATCCATGGCGCGATACACGCCCACTGCTTGGTTTACAAAAGCCACCTGCCTGGCACTGTGCCGCGCTGAAACTTATGTTGCAGGCTATGACGCAAATCTTCCTTAACAAAAATGTTTACATTTATTGTTTAAATGTATTTATTATACATTTTTTTTCAGCATTAGAGACATAAGGAATGTTTTTTGACCTGCACACCACATTAAAACAAAAAAACAAAAAGAATCTAACTCTTTCCATTTTCAGGGTTTTAGGAATTCCTATTAAATTTAAACCTCCGTTTTAAGACAGTTCTTGCCAATGCATACTGTATTTAATAAAGATTACATAAAATAGGATGCAATAAAACACATTTTTATCATTTTGTTAAAATCGTTTTATAATTAGCTTAAATTACGTTAAAGGTTTAGTGCTGTAGACATTTGATTTGAGACCACTTCTCTTGATCTATTAATGCTTTGTTTACTTTCACATGCCTGCTAAATCCATAAGTAGCACAATATTAAATATACATGAAGAAAGCTGTATGCATTAATTACCTTGCTATCAACTCTGAATAATATAGAGAAGCATTTTCAGTCGATACAGAAGCAAACCTGCCGACCTCACCCTACTGTTCTAAGTAGATGCTGAACGCATTGAGGTGAAAAACTATAGAAGTATTTTATGCAGCCATTTGTACATTTGTTTCGTATCTTTGTAAGCTCGACTGCATTTGAATTTAAATGCGGCTTTTGCCTGCATGTAATACATGGGTGTTTGTGCATGGGCCTGCACCTATGTGCGCATGTGTGTTTGATTGCTTTAGTCACACAAGCAGTCTCCCACACACATTGCTCTAAGCTTTGAGTGGGCGAAGGCCACTGTGGAGCTGATAGGGGAGACAGAAAAGCAAGAGGAGATGGAGGATGAGCAGGAGAGAACAAGACAGAGCGAGTTGATAATGAAAAATTGAAGGCAGCAAGGAAATGAGATGTAGGTTTGCACTCTAGAGCCATAGCGTTCACTGTGAAAAAAGCATACATCTCCCTGGGGGCTTGGGTTTCTTCTACCCCTTTGAGGTTCCAGCTTCTCATTTCTGAGAAGCAGAGAAAGGAGGCCTTAAAGACCACAGTGATATCTCATTACCATCGTGTCCTCAATATAATTGCTCAAAGAACTTTAATATTATGATTATTTTAGGATTTAATCAATCCTCATTATTTCCAAACTATAAATGTATTTCTCAAAACAAAAACATTGTGCGCAAAAAGGTTGTTGTAGTGTTTATGATCTCAGCAACAACTGAATGTCCTTATCTTTGTTTACAGACATCACCATGATGTTGTCACTGTATCAGCATAGGAATCTTCTGATTAGATACATACAGATTTACATGTCCGTTTCTACACATTGCTTTATGTTGCCGACAGATTGCACAAGACGGAGCAGAATTGCTATTTACACCTCATCTGTTGTCATTGTAATTCGTTGGCAGCCTGTGTCATTCTAATGCTGACAAGAAAAAAATGACGCAGCAATCATTAGCAGAGAATGGGTAAGGCTCTCTAGAAGAATCTCCTATAGCTCTATGTGGAGAACTAATGGGTGCATTGTGATGTTGGCCTTATTTTTCTCACTATGATGTGTTGGGAAAATATTGTGGTTGACAGATTATGACAAAATACTAAAGTGTTCTGACCACAATGAATTCTTGGGTGTTCTAAGCGATGAGATCAGAGCTACATCATGTATATATATTTTTGTAGCTTTGATCGATGGCAGTAACTTGGCATAAGCTAGGGGTCAGCAACAGTTTTAAGGCTGAGGGCTGCTGACACATAAACGGCAAGGCTCGGCATTTACCTAATCTTACCTTATCTATCTATCTATCTATCTATCTATCTATCTATCTATCTATCTATCTATCTATCTATCTATCTATCTATCTATCTATCTATCTATCTATCTA
>NW_015150720.1:163811-194748 GCF_000732505.1 Cyprinodon variegatus | reverse complement strand
GGGGGGGGAAGCCCTATATCGCATAATTATCACCTGGCTATCTAAGCTAAGTCATAGCTAAGTCATAATTATGAGATATATGTTTGTTTTGTTAAGAGTGGCAGAATCAGGCTTTCTTTCTTTAAAGATATCCAAAAAGCTGTTTTTTTTTTATTCTGTGTCTCTAAAAAGAGGAGTCAGTTAATAAATTATAGTATAAATTTGGTGACATATTTTTTTTTCATTTTTAGTCTGTGGGGACATCCATGGGCAATTCTTTGATCTTATGAAGTTGTTTGAAGTGGGAGGATCGCCGGCCACAACGCGATACCTATTCCTCGGGGACTATGTTGACCGTGGCTACTTCAGTATTGAGGTTGGATATATGTTTTTGTCAACATGCAAACAATGACAAGCCATGGTAATTATGAATTAATATGAGCCCTAATATAAGACAAAAAATCTGTGCTTCTCTGTTCTGACAGTGTGTTTTATACCTTTGGTCGCTGAAAATCCTCTATCCAAAGACACTATTTTTACTTCGCGGAAATCATGAATGTAGACATTTGACAGAATATTTCACCTTCAAACAAGAATGTAAGTACCTCACAGATTTTTATGTGCTTTTTTTCCACACAAAAAAAAAAAAAAATATATATATATATATATATATATATCGTGCAGTGTGTCTAGAGAAGCTTATCCACCTGTTTCTTTCTGTCAAGTTTTGGGTTAGCAGATAAAAATGAAGCAACATTTTTTGTGCAAAATATAGCTTGACATACATACTAGACAAAGGTGCAGCTGACCCCCTCTTTTTGTCTGACAGGTAAAATCAAGTACTCAGAGCAGGTGTATGACTCATGTATGGATGCATTTGACTGCCTCCCTTTGGCTGCACTCATGAACCAGCAGTTTTTGTGTGTCCACGGAGGACTCTCACCTGAAATACACACCTTAGATGACATTAAAAAGGTACTATGACACCAATGCTTTATCCTTGTTGTAGTTTTTCTGTCCTTAATAATAATGCTTTTTTGTGTTCAGTTGGATCGGTTCAAGGAGCCCCCTGCATTTGGGCCCATGTGTGACCTGCTCTGGTCAGATCCTCTGGAAGACTTTGGAAATGAAAAAACGCAGGAATACTTCAGCCACAACACAGTGCGAGGCTGCTCTTACTTCTACAGGTGAGCTTGCAGTTTTGTTAAGAGATGAAAACCAGAGGTGATTTTAAATATGAGTTCTATACTTCATCACCAAGAGTGATATCCACATAAATGGCCTTATTGAGCACTTGCTTGGTGTTGGGGAGGAGAGAAAAAAAATCTTATTTTTATTTGGAAAAAAAGCTGCCAAACATTACATCAACTCAAACCTTTAGATCACTCTTACCGGTCAGGAGGAGTCCAGTTTATGCAGCATATCATGCCATTGGGAACTGATTCTGGACTCTCAAACAGACCAAAGAACTGTACCATAGCACGGTTACAACTGCTGTTGTCTGCATGGTTCATCCATACCTTTTCTTTAGCTGTTTGCTTGCAGTGTACGTAAATGTGTGTTGAAGCCCAACATACCAAAAGTAACAAGATGGGATTTAAAGTAGAGTACAAGTTAGTAAGGTACAAATTCAAGAAAAGAAAAAAATTAAATAAACAACTGGTGACTGCGAATATGACAGCAGCAGCCCCAGTAGCAAACACAGAGAGGTGAAACACAGCTTGTTGTGTCAAGCTGAGAACAGTAGGACCCAGTATTCGAGGCGAATAAACAGTTTGATTTCTCTAAACGTTTATTGGAAACTGAACTGAACAGATACAACAGATAAGGGACCATGTCTTTCTGGAAGTGGATGTTAACGAACGTGTGAGTCACTAAACTGGTCTTATAGTTCAGTCCGAGCCCAGAGAGTGTGGTTGGTTCTAGCTGGTTGGCTGCCAACATGACACAGCAGGTTGCCGCACAGAGAGTTGCAGACACTGTTTTATCTGTGGTTAGAGGATAGGCAGGAGATCAGAACCGAGCAAACGAAGGTGGGCGGGATAATCCAGAGGGCAAAGCCGATGTCGGTGACATGCTCGGCTGTCAGTGCCAGGAGGTAAGAGATTCAGTGAGGTGCCGAGGGAGAATCCAGGACAGAATTGGGTAACAGTTCCAGGTATGGAACACAGATAGGCAGAGTTCCTGCAGGAGTGAGAAGACAAGTCAGGCAAACAGATCAGAACGAGGACAAGCAGACTCAGAGGTTGAGAGATGTAACAGGTCAGGATCATGTTATCAGGACACAGGAAGGCTAGAATAATTCTGACCAACAGCTCGAAAATAATCTGGCACTGATGGCTGGTCTAAAGGCTGGTTAAATAGAGACTAAAGCAGGTGGATCTGACAAGCACATCCTTCTTAAAATGTTCCAAGCACAGAAAAGACACCATGAAGTAATACAATTTTTCCTGATCTTCTGACCTTTTTCAAACAAATTGAAAGCAGCTGATACTTAGGAAACTTAAATATTCCCATGCCACACTTGGTCCATGCCATACTCACAGGGGTTGAAGCAAAAAAGCTGCTACCAGACGCGAAGACAGAGGTGTATATGATAGCATGAAAACTTCTGCAGCTTTCCATAACAAAACCACTGTTCCCATTCTCAGTCGTTCTCCTGTATACATCACTCCCGTTTTTTTCCCTCAGTCGCTGAGCCTCGCTACAGTCCTCTGAACGTTAGAGGTTTTTTTGATTAAAACTATTATATGCAGGAACCCGTTTAATTATTATGTTGATCATTGATATTAATGTTTTGATCAACACAAATACAGGAAAATGTCAATATCGTGTCATCAACACTTTAAGGGTTTTCTGGATGGTAGCATAAAAGAAAAACAAACTTGATCTATTGTACTTGTCGAGAAATTTAAACCATATTTGCATCATTTGTTTAAAACAAAGTAACTTTGAGGTTACTATTTGAGGAAACTACTATAGAAAAGTGGATGGTTTTATATTTCAGTAACCTACAAACTCAGAAAAGAAAAAAAATGTATTTGCCTGCTTCAAATAACACATTTTTAGCTTTTTTATGCTCTTTTATTTTTAGAATCAAATTTGCATTAGCCTGTGATCTCTAAAACAATCTTCTGGTTCATATAGTTTTTATCTTTTATTCTTTATTTTAGCTAATGAAAACAACTGTATTGGTGAAACTTTCCAAGATGTGTTTTCAGGACAAGCATGAACATCAATGACCCTTTTTTTAGCAAAACTGTACCTAAAAATCAAAGCACTGAGTTAACAGCAATCAAAACAATCCAGATGCTTTAGAAGAAAAAGGACAACCTGCTCTGTCTTCCACCAGTGTGAAATGGTCACCCATTGGTATTCAGTAAGATGGAAGCTTGGCGAGGATTATTCTCTACATGTGTGGAGGATGCTGCTATTATAGTCATCTATCTCCCTCTGGCTTTGTTCTGCCTTCACTCTCAAACTTACCTCTCCATCATGACGACTCTCTCTATCCATCCAGTGTGGATGCTGCACCAAGTCCTAAATTCTAGATTTATGACAAATTATGCAAACATTTTAGGCTGAATATAGTCTAAAGAACCAGCTAAACCTCATAAGGAGATTTACTTAGGTTGTAAAAATTCTGAAGTCTATATTAAATATTTCTTACAGTCTGGACTGATTGGATTTGTGCTAATTTAGAATCAGGGGCTCAACAGGCTTTGGAAGTGTTAGTTTTATAGCTTATATTTTATTCACAAAGAGTCATAATAGAAAACACTCGACAAAAGAACTGGTACGTTTTCTTCTTATATCTCTAAAAGTATTTTTTTTTATAACAATAACCATTATACGTTTTATGTGCCAGCCAAACACAGAATAGCAAATTACTTTAGATTTAAAAGAAAAAGATAAACGTTTTCACAAATGTATGGAATGTATAGCCTGATACAAACTACTATTGAATTCCAACCTAGTTACTGAATAACTTACATGAGTTATTTTAAGGCTTTAGACAAAGACGAAAGAACAGAGCTGAAATGTCAGAAAGAAAGATGGGAAGCAGTTAAAAGGACGGTTCTTTAATAAAACAATATTCATAGTTTGGGGCATCTTATTAAGTTTTGTTTGGTCATATGAACATGGAAAACCAACAAAACTTGGCTGTCCTCCCATCTTTATAGTACCTAGAAAAGAGCCTTATCAGAGTAGCAGCGTAGATCATCATAGTAATTTTGAACAAGCTTCATGGATCCAAAGCTCAACTAAAAGTCTTCTATTAGGCCTTCAATTCACAAATCTTCATGCAAAAGCAGCAGGAGGAAATCCAGAATGTTTACCTGTTGTCCTTCTGAACTAATGGCGTTGGCAGCATCATAATGTGGTAATTTTTTATTTTTATTTTTTAACCAAGAGTAGAAACTGCTCAGAAATTCAGGAAGACTGATGGAGTTTCTTGCATAGAATGCTGAAAGAAAACATGTCAAATGCTGCAAAAGTCCTGCAATTTGGGTTAAGGCAAGGCAAAGTATTTTAAACACTGAAATAGAAGCAAAAGAAAAGAGGAATAAAAGCAAGTGAAGATTAAAACGTTATAAAAATAGGTAGTAAGACAGGGGCAGAGCTAGGCTTTCTCATCATCAGGGGCTTTGCCCACACAATATTTCTTTAAAATAAAGGCAATTAGTTAAAAGTAAGAGGTTATTCCTGCATTCCATCTGTTTGTAAAGATTTATTGGATATGTAATCATTGTTAACAGCTTAATACTGTTAGGGAATCATTTATTATCTAAGAGGACGTAAGTAAGAAGTAGGCCTTAGTCTGACAGTCTTACTCAAAAAAAGTTGAATTCTGTTGACTTAGACAACTTTTATTGTCATTTTGTAGACACAGAGTGTATTACACTTGATTTTTGTTGTTTAAATATGAATAAATATGTAAAAATTGATTAAAAGCATCATTGTCCACGTTTCCTATTTTAATTTTCATGAAATGCATTTGTTTTTATCTACAAGCTGGAAAATGTCCCAAGATTGGAGTTCAGAAATCTGGTCACCTTATTTTAATCCAATCTTAAACGCACAAAATTGTGTCCTATACTGAGTTGTCCTGTAAAATAAAGTTCCAAAAAGATACTATTTTAGTTTTTATTTGTAATCTAAACAAATGTGAACAAGTTAGGAATACCACTTTGTCATATTTTCTGGACTATACACTGCTACTTTTTCTCCATGCTTTGAACTATGCAGCCTATAAGAAGGTGCGGCCTTTCTCTGGATTTTTCCTAACCTAATAGGCGACGAAGCCCCATCTTTCAGTAGAAGGTCTTACTGCAAGTACAGTAGCCCAGAAACTAACAGGTACTAGCATTCATCTTTGCCCCTACTCCAGGGGCTATATGTAGAGCCCCCCCTACAGGATTGGTGGGAGACAATTCAGTAGATATCAGGGGCCTAAAAGCCCGGTGGGGCTTATTCATGTAATTTTCTTTTCTTTTTTTTATTTAGTGGGTGTGCTCTATAGTCCAGAAAATACGGTAGTTAATTCTAACAGAGTTTGACTTACAGTAAGCCTACTTAGCTTTTGTCCTTACTTTCTGTCTGTGCTTGCATTCAATTTAATGTGCAGTGATTACAAGATTTAACTAAAGGGGATTTTTTTTTTAATATACACATAATAGGGGAAATGAGAGGGATAACCAGCAGTCTCACAGATGGATTATATTAGGTGAAAGAAGGAAGGGGAAAAAAACCCTCTCACTTTCACACTCACGACGCAGCACATCCATCCCGCTCTGTCTCTTTCGCTCATACTCACTTGTCACATTCCTCTCTCGTTCTCAGTCACAGGCTCGCCAACACATATCATTGTGCGTTTTCACAAAGGAGGAGAAGGAACCCTCAGAGGGCAGTTGGAGTCCATACTGTTTTCCCCTGCATTAAGCTGACAAACATAGTTTGAGCAAACAAAAAGTGACTGAGATCAATCTTAAGCTCTATCTGTAATTTCTGTCTTGTTATAAATGTTTTAAAACAAGGTAGGTTTCAGTCGTATGTCTGATGTTAAAATGTGCTGTAGATGTTTTTTAATAGAAACAGTTATATAACACTCCTTTGAGTGCAGGATCTTGCTGTGTTGTTAAACTCAAATGTCAGCCACAGAGGAAACTGAAGAGCACGTTTCCAGAGCTCCTCATGTGATTGAAAGCATATATCTCCCCTGGAGAGGATGTTACCTATGTGACCTAAATAAAAGGGAAGGATGGCACAGTTTTGCCAAATGCTTAGGGCACGGCAGTCCTCTTGTTTGTCTTCCGGCATAAACCTTTGAGCACTTAAATATTTAAAACATCTCTGAAAGTTTTTATGAAAGTACAGGGGAATTTTGTCAGTTTGTGTATCTGGTTTATGTTTTATCAGTCCACATGTAATCATTTTACAGTTTTGTTTACAGATAGAACAAGATGTTACAGTATGAGATGTAGTTAAATGAAATGAAAGGATATATAATGAAATGATATCTTTGACATTTATCTAATCGTCAGTAATATTGGGTTAAACAAAACAACATGAGGCAGATGAACGGATGAAGCAAAGGTTGGTGTCAGCCAGAAATGACCAAAGATTGTAAGTGATCAAAGATCTAATGATTAGTCATTTTGTTTTGCATTGATGAATCCAGTTACAGACTACACATTACATTACAGTGTATTTCTGCCTCTTTTTCTCCTAATCGTCAACTTCACAGTATAGTTTAGGAATTTAAAAACACTGAATTTAATCAGTGCAAAGGGTAATAAGAAGGCTGGGAGCATAAAGCAGCATTTATAGGATCCCTAAAGATAAGGGAAAGCCTTTTATGATGAAAAAAAAACAAAAACATAATGTCTATTTATAAAACTGGCATAATCCCTCACTAACAATTTGAAAAATCAAGCCTTTTATGAGTTCTTGTCCTATGGGGAATTTCTGATAACCTGACAACAGCCAGATGCATGTCTAGCTCCGCCTAGCTCCACTCACATACAGCTAGACATGCATCTGGCTGTTGTCAGGTTAAATTTCCGATGCTTCAGATGTCCTGATGTCTCTACATATCGATACCGGATACATGGCTGTGCAGTATTGGGCAACGCCGATACCATACCGATACCTTCTGTTTGAAATTGATGTGTGTGGGTATATATGAAGAACTGCCTACCTTTGTGAAGCAGGAAAAAGACTAATACAAAGTGAATCGAGTAGAACTTTTTATTGCCTACTTGGAATTGGTGACAATAGTTGAATAAATTTTTAGCTCTCAAAATGGTATCGCTGCCCTATTTGTTGCCACTAGCCGATACTGATACCACCTAGAGGCCTGCGCGGGACAGATTTTCCAGTTCCGCCCGCTCCCGCAGTGTTCAGTCCGGGTGAAGCCCGATCCCGCAAAGAATTATGATTTTCAGTCCCGCCCCGGCCTGCACCTGTAGTATTTTTTCCCGCTCCCGCCCGCAATTCCCGCATGATTCCGACGTTCGCCTACTGCTTAAGGCAATTCGTATCATTAGTTTGAGGAATTAAACACGCTGTGCTTAGCTGAGCACATTACTGGCCATTCTTCACCGCATAGTGCATCACGGGTGTTAGGTGGCACGAGCTGCTGCTTCACAGCAATACCCAACTAACCTACCAAAATCTACTGAGGATATTAAGAATAATATATTGTGCATAATCTTATATGCCACTCATCATAACCTTCACGTATTAAATAAAAATCTAATAAGTTATAATGAATAATATTAAACACCGTATGATGGAGCCCCACTCAGCAAATTGTGATGTATATATATGGTAGACATAGACTGATAATTTATTACTTTATTTTACATTTTTAAACACGTTTTTAGTTCGCGGGACTGCATCTTATTACTGCTCCCGCCCGCACTGTGCGCTCTCCCTCCCGCCCGCACCCGCAATGAGCTTTCAATATTTGTCCCACGCCGCACTGCTTTGCGTGGGACAAATATTAGAGTGGTATTAGAGCCCTGGTATTAGAGGTATTAGAGCCCTGCACTCCCGCAGGAGTTCAGATTGTTTTTCAAGCGAAGATTGTGCCACTTCAGGTATTAGCAGCAAGGTGATAATGAAGTAGAATACAATAAACATTTGAAAGACTATCAGATAACATAATTAAAATAAGCTTATACTGTGGATAAACAAAAACAAAACAAAAAACAAATACTATGCTGTAACACTGTGTTAACATATACACTGTGTAACATGTATTTTGATGTTTCATACTTAAAGATTTGTAGAGTTTGTGGTTCTGAAATATATTTGCTTTAACTTTTGTTTTAACTTTTTTAGTTTCCTGTGGCTATTTATGCTGTTTAATTTAATACAATGACAATGTCCCTAAACACAGTTTTCCAATCTCCTGTTTTCCAGTTATCCCGCTGTGTGTGAGTTCCTACAGAGCAATAACCTATTATCGATTATCCGAGCACATGAAGCACAAGATGCTGGGTAGGTTGAAACAAAACCAAAAGTTATTGACTGAAAGCAAATCAATCTCTTTCTATCATTTTTTTAACAAACTATTCACTGTTTTTTGCCTTCACCTCTGCCTGTCTGCGGTTAAGTTACCGGATGTACCGTAAAAGTCAGACTACTGGATTCCCGTCCCTAATAACCATCTTCTCTGCACCAAATTACCTGGATGTTTACAACAATAAAGGTCAGGAAATGTTTTCTCATTTCTTATTTTTATTTACTTGCTTGCTTGTATATATATGTGTGTGTGTGTGGGGGGGGGGGGGGTGGGGGTGGGGTTTGTATATAATTTTGTTTTTTACAATAGTTTGTGTAATACTGCACCCTGCAAATAAACAGATTTCTGCAGTTTTTTGTCTCACAGAAATAGAATAGACCTGGTATTAACAGAATTGTATTTATTGCAGGCTTTAAAATGTGTCATCGCTACTGCATTATATAATTCAATAGACTAAATAAGGTCAAAGGATACATTTTTCTTGTTAAAACTAAATATAGAACAGTGAAATATTGCGCTGATGTTGTAGAAACGAAGCGTAATTATCAATTGTCTCTCTAATAGCTGCTCCAATTATGATTTAAGTGCATTTGAGTTCAGTTTTTATTTTTTGCTGGCTTTCACAGATGTTTCATTGTTGGATTTTTGGGCCTATGCATCATTGAAGTCAAATCTGACAGTTAAGAATCTTTTTTAAACCTGACCCTGTCAATTGTTAATGATTATGAAGACTTCCTGTAAAAAATTTTCAATCCAACAAACTAAAGTGCAGGAGTTAATGTAAGTGCATTTAGCCGTGAGCAGGCATAAGAAGGCATCAGGGAGCCCCCATGTGTTTGTGTTCTCAGATCTGTGTCTTGGTTGCTATGGGCTGTGGAAGATGGGGAGCGTGGGAGGGACTGTCAGCATTGCTGACTATCTCCATGTGGCTTTATTCTTCTTGATGTAACAGTGTCAGCAAACCCTGGCCTCAGTAAGGCCACCTAGTGGAGGATTGTTAATTTTGGGTTTTCTTTCTATTTTCCTCTAAAATTACATGTAAGCAGATCCTCACATGCTTTGAAGTGGTGCATCAAAGGATATTTTGTCAAACCTTTTTTAAAGTTGTGTTTTTATTGTAGATCATAGAAAAAACCTGAATTCAGAGAACACAATAATGTTAATTAAAAAATGCATCTATATATAAATGTATCTTGAAAAAGAGTAAAGGCATATATAAAAAAAAAAAAGTGTTACTCTGTTATTTCTCAGTTTGTTTGAAAAGTGATTATATTTTCTAATCAACTGCTTTTTTAAACCGCACAACTTGGGTTATTTAAGGTCATATCTAATCCGGCCTGGGTTTGCATCAATAAGGTTGACTTATGGGTTTAATCCAGCATACCAGGCTCGGTCTCCCAATCAAAAAGGGTTAGAGGGACTGATGCACAATATTAAAGTTGGATAAAAACTTATATCCCACATTAGTAAAAATGTTTAAATTTTTTGCCTGATTTTACATAAATTATTGGATGAAAATAATGCCTCATGTTGCATTCATTCATTCATTCATTCACTGAAGATTATTTATCCAGGGAAGACATTGTTAAACTATGGCCCCTGGCTTTGTAGTCGCAGGCTATTTTCCATCCCTACTTCCTGTTTGTGCTTTTTGATGAAACTGTGAATTAAACGTCTAAGATATAAATGACTTACAATTTCATCATACTGTAAACAAATGTTTTTGGGGATGGTTTATAAAAGGTTTTTCCAACATGCTTCAACTTGACCAAATCCTACTTGTGTTGTCTCCAATTTGTCATCTTACAGTGCCTTTTTGGCACAGTGTATAGCAGTTAATCAGCATATCTAATGTTTGATTTAACCTCACATTTGATTTCCAAAGACACGTATTAATCTCCACATAGCTTCATGATGCAGTTGTGAACACAGAATTAAAAAGACAGACTTCTTGTTCCTCAGCAGACGTCTTATAATTGAGTTCATCTGACAGGGCAATGATTCTCTTGACCTGAAATCTAATTATACAACCCTTTCACAATTTAATGTCCTTGAAAATTAATTAAGCTATTATTGTAAGCGTATTATCTCGCACTAAGAATTTCTTTGCATTCCTCTTTTTTATTCAGATCCTCTTTTCGCCCGCATTAATTGTAATAGATTTGTTTGTTTTTTTGCTGCTCTGACTCTATATATGGGGGATTGATCAGTCAGAAAGTAATATTAAGTTTTTCTGATTTCTGAAGATAGCCCTCCCCTCTTTTTTTTTGGGTGTATTTTCATGTTAATGTTTTTTCTGTCTTGTTGGGTTCTTTTTAGTACATCTTATTTCTTCTCCAGAGAAACAGAAAGTGACTGTCCACTAGTAAAAACTCCTTAACATTCAGATTTGTCTATGGTATACATAAAAAAGTGTTTCAATTACATTGATTTTAAATGAATTTTAGGAACGCCACTAAAAGAATATAATGAATAAATGTATTATTTAATACTATATTCATGTATTACGTAACAAAAGAACAAGAGATTTTTTAACTTTTAAAAATTTTAACAGAAATTGAACAAGTTTTTTGTAAGTGATTGAAAAAAAATACAAATAATACAAAGAGAAAGTTTGTCCTACTTCTATTTTGTTTGTGATTGTATGTTTTAGTAGTTGTAGTTGTTTATTTCCTTTGTTCAATAAACTATAGAGGTTCCAAACCCTCGATACTAGATAATATTCAAAAATCAACGTTGTTCATAGATGCAAATTTGGACAAACACCAAAGACTTTATCAAACAGTTAACCTTTAAAGTGGTATACACAGGAAAACAAAACAAAAAATGGATTGCAAAATCATTTTATTTAAGTCACACAGAAAACATTTTCTCTCCTCCACTGGACCTGAATCAAATCATCCAATTTCTAATGCTAGAGGTAAAGTAGTGGATCTGAGCTGTGCACACACTGATCTATAGCTAAGTTAAGTATATAAGGCTCTGGACCATAAACATTTTTTTTTAATGAAAGTATATATTCCTAACTCTGGTTTGTACAACATATTATAAGCCCATTTACACTTTATCAACACCAAAGTAAGAAATATTACATCAGCTTACCCCTTAAATGTCTAATGAGCCTTTTCAAATACCCTATCCACATGTCTAGGCCAGGTGTATTTGTTGGAGAAGTCCCAGTTAAGGATCTGTTCATAAACCTCTTAACGTTTCCATCCTATATCTCCATTTAAAGCCAGTTAGATGTGCTTCTATGTCCACCTAAAAAGGGAAAGGCTGTGTACTGGACTTTGTGACCATAGGCCTGTAAACAGTTAACACCAAACCTGCGTATTTGTAGTCTACAGCAGGAAAGATGTATAATCTATTCAATTCCATTATGTTTAATAGCTTTTTTTGAAGGCTTTTATTATGTCGTAAAATTTTAAATATTGATCCAGAATCAATCCCAAGTATGTATATTTCTTAATTTCTTACTAGTAGAAAAAAAGGGTTATAAGCAACTTCAAATTTGTGAAAGTCTATCTTTAACATAATTTTGCTGCAACAGAAATACCATTTTTTTTCAATCAGTTTTTGAAGATTGGCTGAATTCTCAAAAATAAGTACAAGATCATCAGCATACAGTTATATTAAGATTCTTAAATCTCCTACACTTTCGTCCCCACTTAAATTGCATTTAGCAAGTTGTTTATTTATATAGTGAAAATAGTATAGGAGACCAGCCTGTTTTATAGTCATTTACAGAGTTATAGATTTTTCCTTAATTCCTGCTGTTAGAAACTCACAGTTACCACATGAACAAAGGCTCTCTGAAATGGTATAAAACATACAAAAGTAGATTTTATTTCTTCTTTCTTGCCGTTATAATATTTAGCTAAAGTACAAAACCATTTTTTTTCTCTGCCAGTAAATTATAAGATTCCAAATAACTACGTGAATAGCTGCATTCATTCATTGCCGTCATGTACAGCTGCGTTGGTTGTAAAAATGAATCCAGATTTAGTGGAACATTTTACTCCCCTGTTCTCTCTTGCTTCCCTTACAGCTGCTGTACTGAAATATGAAAATAACGTCATGAACATTCGACAGTTCAACTGTTCGCCACACCCCTACTGGCTGCCCAACTTCATGGACGTCTTTACCTGGTCACTGCCATTTGTTGGAGAAAAAGGTGGAAACTTCCTCACATTTTTTAGGCAGTGTATCTCTATATCATGACATCATTTTGCTCAGTGATTACCTGTTTACTTTCCATATTTTCCTCCACAGTCACCGAAATGTTGGTGAACGTGTTAAGCATCTGCTCTGATGATGAACTCATGAATGATGAAGATGAGATATTTGATGGTGAGAGGTCTTAAGAAGACCCATTTCATAATTCATCTTTTATATTTCTCACGGGCACATTGTGGGTTCAGGGTTGACCTAGATCTGTACAGAACGAAAATCTTCCCACATTGCTGTTCAAAGGTAAAAAAAAAAACAAGGTTTCAAAAAGGTTGAGAGCTACATGTTAGGAAATACATTTAGATCTCTAACCTTACTTGTTTCTAGTTTGTTTTAATGAATGTAAATATGTTTGGGGTTTATCTTTTATGCATTTATTGAAAAGAAAAATATACGCATTTAATCTGCTTTTTTTTTTAAGAAGGTTCAAGCAGAGAAAAATAGTCTGAATCTGACCTTGGGTTATTGATTGGAGCACATTTACCTAGAATACATCCTGGAAAATGTCACCTAATTTCAATTTGGCTTGAAATTAAGACAAACTAAGAAAATGAAATGTTATTTCAGAGTTGAATAATTCATTGTGTGTTTGTAATAACCGCATCTAATGGATTTTCTCTTATTTTTTACAGCTAATGCGGCTGCGGCCCGCAAAGAAGTGATCAGAAACAAGATCCGTGCTATTGGAAAAATGGCCAAAATGTTCTCAGTTCTCAGGTAGACGTTTAGTTTCAGTGTCTGTTGGTGAATGGAGGCGTGATTATTAAGTATATATTGAAACTCAGACTTTATATTACATAATTTTCTGCGAATGAATGTGTAGAATGTGGGGGTTAAAGTTGTTTTTTTTTTTTTTCCTGCAGTCTGATCCGGGTTCAGCATAGCTCTCTGACCTGCTTGCTTGTTTCTGTTGTTCCTGCAGAGAGGAGAGTGAAAATGTGTTGACGCTTAAGGGCCTGACTCCCACTGGCATGTTGCCAAGCGGGGTTCTCTCTGGAGGCAGACAGACACTGCAGAGCGGTGAGCACAAGGCCCAGACTAAACCTTTTCCTCCAGCACTGACTCTTTTTTCTGTTTGTTCTTGTCCTCATCAGCATTCTCATTTCTTCCATTGCTCTTATCTACTTCCCTATCTGTCTTTCTCCCTTCCTTAAACAGAGAGCAGCCAGTGAATGCTTTTTTAGTCTCTTGTTGGGTCTCCTCCTCTTATTCATTAGAACCTTATGCAGTAAAATTTGAATTTTAAGTGTTAGAGCTGTCAATGTAGAGTTTGCACTTTTTCTGGATGGGATCTGTAAAGATTTAATTCGCACCTTGTATACTTGTTGCAGAAAGCCTTTCCAATACTACAATCTCATTAAAACCTTCTGAAAAAGTTTTAAATTAGTTGTTTAAAGATGGTTAAAATATGCATTGGGGTTATCCCTACATAGGATATTTATTAGCTTTAGTCTTTATTAACTGGTCATATAAATCTGCAAAGTCTGAACAATGAAAGATTATTTATAGCTACGAGTTGTCTTTCCCAGGTAATACTAAAAGCTAATGTGCATAATTAACACAATAAAGAAAAGCAGAAATGAAATAAAAAAGAAAAACATTTCTATTAACTCTCTGATTTATTAGCTTAGCATTTAGCTAGATTGTTTAGCTTTTATTAACCTTACCAAACCTGGCCCTCATTCAGCACACTTTCCACCTCAGTTTGGTGCATTTTTGCAAAACAAGGCTTTGGAATGGGTGTAAGTTGTCCTTAAATAACTAAAGCTTTTTTTTTTGTTTTGTTTTGTTTTCCACAGAAAAATATAATGAATCAGCTTTGAATTTTTAGCCAAGGTAAAATGGACTGAGCTGTAGCCTGATCATTAGATTTTAGACTGGATATTAGTTTGGGTCTAAGGTGCCCCTATTGAAATGCAATATTTAAGGTGGTAGTAAGTAGTAAGTTGGGAATTTGAGCCAATATTCATAATAGAGAAAACATGAAGCAGTAAAAAATCTTTTCAGCAGTGGCCAGGCTATCAAAAGTATTTCACAATACCCTGAAATCTTTTCTATAACATCACAAAAAAAAAAAAAATTAAAAACAAGCTCTATAGCACTGCAGGTTGCACTAACCTCAGTTAAGGTCTGGCTTCATGATTCATCAATACAAGAATTAGCTAAGGACAACATGATAATTGCCAGAAGTTTAAGAAAAATCTTCAATAGCATACTCCATTGAATATTTTAGAAGGGGAGGTATAAATCCTTAAATCTAATTGAAAGACTTTGGCATGAATATTACCCAACCTGGAAAGTCTTTTAACGGCGCGAAAAGAGCTTTGGTTGGCAGTAGTTTGAGGTTTAGGGGGATGACTACTTTTTAAGCAGATATGTACAGTGTTTTTCCCTTATTAAACAAAATCACTGTTATTCAGGTTATCTTGGTGTACTTCATTGATATTGATGAGTTAAAACATCCCGGTGCAACAAAGACATCAAACACTTATCTTTTATGAATAACTTTATAAAATGAATGAAGAAAATCATATCAGTGTAGAGTAATTAGGACCCTATTAGTCAGGATCAGAAATACCAGAATATTGAAAATATTCAGGAAAGAGAAACAAATCCCGCAATTCCCCCCAAAAAAGGTGGAAACAAATTCAATTTATATTATTTACATTGAAATAAACTAATTGTAGTTTTGAAGGCAGAATCAAATTCCCATTATTTTGATGAAACTTGTATCTGCTTGTTGCCTTAAGGGCTGATTCTGTTTGATATTAGATTTAAAATGAACATGCTTTAAAGGATTTTGTTTTATTTTGTGGTGGAAATAAAAATTATATGTTTGTAATACAATATAAACAGTCTGTATTCTTTTACATATTACATTTAATCCAAAACTGCACAAGGTTAAAGAGGGTCAAGGCATGGATGTAGTGATGATGAGTTCATGCTTCCAATCATCAACAGGGTTTAAGCACTAAGAAAAACTAAAATAAACAGAATCAAGCATTTGCTCTGTCAGCAAAAGGATCACTACTCTGGATCCGTTCTTTTTTATTGTTTTTAAGGGAATGGTATCAGAAAACTTTCAACACTAATTATATTTATCCCTGAGATGGTGCTGAAAGTAATTCTCCATGTACCCCTTCTGTTTTCTTCCAATGTCAGTTATATGTATAAAAAAAACAACTTTTTGTTAACATTTGAACTGCGTAGTATCCCATATTAGTGATTAGCACAGATTTTTTTTTTCAAATTTCTAGGCCTGAAATTCCAAAGATATTTACAATATATCCAGCTATTTTATGTTGCATGGCCGACAGAGAGCTTCAAAGGGCATTTAGCCTTCCTGCTATCTACTAATTTTTGGTTCAGAGATAGTCACTCCTTCAACATTTGGACAAAACATCCTGAAGATGGATAGAATTTGATCCTCTGTGTTAAATTGATATTTTTATACCTAAAAAAATCCAGGCATGACAAGACTTAAACTGTGAAAGTACAAAATGACCAGTCTCACCCAAAGTCCCACTTTCTGTTGTTGCAACCAGAATGATCAGCAAGCATGCCTCTTTAGAAAATATATTTTTTAATGGTTCCTCTCTGACTTCATTTTGATACATTTCACTCTTCTACTCCAAAAAGTGCTGTGGTTAGTGGTAGTGTTTATGTACGGTTAATTTAAATATCACAGAAAGATCTTTATCTTTGTTATTGACTGGCTTATCTCTGATTCTGGCCAGTGAGGCAAAAATTCATCGATTTCTGGTCACTAGCTGATTTTCAGGGTAAATCCTTGATAATAACTGTGTAATTATTGCTATTCCTTGGAATTTTGCAGAGAAATAAACCAATGGGAGAACTCGCTTTTTAAATAAAGATTATTTTTTATAATTGTTTTTAATAATCATAAGGACCAGATGAATTCACTCGGATAAGGATCTTGCTTGAGAACAGTTAAGGTTTTTTTTATATCCAAAAAAATTATCTAATCCAAAGACCCAATAAAAAAAGCATGAAAAACACAGTATCCTCTCCTTAAACGGTACAAAGTGTTAAAAGTAAGGTGCTCTCGGGTTTTTGTCTGTCATCTCAGCCCCCACCTTTCTGTCACTTCATGTCTGTGTCTCTCTTTGTGGATCTATCTGTGTGACTTTTCATAAGAACTTTCTAACCCCAGATTGACATTAACTCAGTTTAAATGCATGGCATTCCTCTGAGTTTGGCTTCAGTGATAATGAACATGTACAGCTCATCTGGCCAAAAACATGAGACGCCTTCTCCCTGGGGCTGCATCGTACATTTGCATGGCTTTATCAGGAGTAACCTGCTCCCCTCCTCCCCCCTTCAGCAACCATTGAAGCCATTGAAGCCATCGAGACGCATGATGAGGACAGAGAAGGTAAAACTAGTGCTCCCTTTGCTTTAACTGTTATCAGGGTGTCCTGCTTTAAAAATCCTGTTTTTGGAGAACTGCTAACACAATATTGAGCTCACTATTAACTTTTTTCTTTGGAAGCATTGCTTTTGCTTATTAAGAAGTGAAGTAGCTAAAAAATGGTTAATCAAACTAATGAGAATTAAAGATGTATGGAAAATGTATTTTTCTTAAAATAATACTGTTAGGTGTTATGTAAATAAAGCCAAATGATTAAAGATGATTTAACCTACTTTTCAAAGCAATAAAGGTGTTAAGGTGAAAGGTATTTTTGATTCCTAGCTTTTCAAAGGTATTTATATGCCATCATGTTTCTGGTGATAAATGACAATCGTAATCACAAATTTCAAGGCATATTTTATTGTAGTTTGATGAAAATTCTGTAAAATTTGCCAAATTTGAAATCAAATTGAATCAACGAAATGTGAGTACCTTCAGATGTCCCTTTTTGGGTAATTCACTTTCATCACATATGGCTGTTTAAGAACATTTGAACACAGACAGCATAATAAGGACCAATCACTCCTGAACAGGTGAGGGAAAAAAGAGAAGTTTAAAGTGTTGAGGATGTGTTTCTGATTTCATTTGCATTAAAACCACACAGCAGGACATGCCAGGTGGTTCCGAGTTATTATGAGTCAAACTTATATAATGGGATTGATGGAAACATTGAATTGTTTTGTGTGGTTTAACCATTAGCCATTTTAAGCTCAGGAGAAGGTAGTGATGCTGAGGAATATGGAGGCATCCATCCTTACAGGCCATCAAGATCAGACCCCCAGCCTACAGAGTCAGACTCTGAGTCGGAGGGTGACGGCTAATATGAACACAGCAGCCCCGGTAGAAAACACCCAGCAGGGAAACACGGCTTGCTACGCCTCTGGTACAGATAGTGTAACCAGTTATTAGTTTATAAAATATAAATTAGTATATAATACTTTAAATGAACATGATTTTCAAATAAATCTTCCACCGCTATTACAAGAAATCATCTAGTATATTTTAAAGGTATATCTAGCAACTCACCAGTCCTTTAATGCCAGGGTTGTCAGATCTGTATCAATCCTGCCGCCTCTTTCAGTCTGCTCATCAAACAGTGTTTTATTTGTTAACGGTAAAATAAAAAAGGCTATTTTAAAGATTTTTTTCAGGGAAAACTTAAATAATGTCTCTATAAAATGTTTTTTTTCTTGAAGGACATGATACAGAAATGTCCAAAAAGATAATAAAATAATGTAAAGGACTCTCAAATTTAATAATACAAAGTATTTTATTTTAACATATAATAAAAAATTGTCTTTTAGCCTTTTCAGTAATGAATAGAAATACAAATCCTTTTGGACTTTAAACCTTAATCTGCCCAGGATATGAATACGATGTGATCCAAATGTGTATTTTTTTAAAGATGAATAAGTGTTGAAAATGGATGTTAACAGATGCTCCTCGTCTAGACTAACTGAACTTTAGCTATTTTGCAAAGAATACAGTGTAATATTTTGTCCATTGCACTGCAAAGCTGGCACGTTTCAGCCCGATGGTGGATATTAATGCATGGCACATTTTGCAACTGTTACTTGGAAAAAATAAAGAGAAAACCAGTGGGTTTTTTTTGTTTGATTTTCAAGTATGGCAGACTTCTTCTTTATGGAATTTCCAAATAAAATGTGTTTATGCTGCTAATGAGGTACTGTAGAATCTGAAGATGCATGAAAATATGTTTGCTACACACTGTGGCTACATTTCAGGGAAGAATACTTGCTCTATAAAATGTTTAGTCAGGTCTGTCAAGAATTGATGGTAAAATAAATTACAATGTGCTGAACGAAGCTCCAACTACAATGAACTTTTGCCACCAGAGGCTTTGCTTTATATAGGGTAGATGTGAAGCAGGACTGAACTTGGAAAGAGGGAAAATTGCTAATTTAAAATTCTTTTTCATGATAAATTAAAACCCTGCAAAACCAGAAAACTGCTACTAGTAAATGCAGAAGTAAAATGTTGTTGTTTAGTGATTGGATTATTAATGACATCCACCTGTTCTTAAAAGGTGATGCAAGAGCAAGAAAAAATTAACCTGACAACAGCCAGATGCATGTCTCGCTCCAGCGAGACATGCATCTGGCTGTTGTCAGGTTAAGAAAAAATAGCCAGATTGCATATTTTTAAAGCTCTGTGCTTTGTCTTGTTTTATACAATAAAAGTTAGTAAAACAGGTAATATTGTTTTAATTCTTTTTTAATTAAAAATATTATGATAAAGACCTAAATGGTTTAATTTTATTTAATTAATGTTCTCTTTTTGCTGAAAATGAAAACTAAGATCAACTATTGTATTTTTGGTTTGAGTTGCTGTCCTAACTGAAGCACATGTGAGTAGAATGTAAGCCATGATAGCAGTATGCCTTTTACTAGCATTCTGCAGTTTAATTAAATTGTCGATTATTAGAAACCACAATATTATTAGCAAATGTATGTTGAATTATATTTGCATTTTCAAAGCTGTGTCAAATTGTGCCATTTCATTTTAATAAGCATAGAACATTTTGAACATAATTTTGTAACTTGAGTGTTGTCCAAAATTAACATTGCTCATGATGCAATCGTATGTGAAACAGTTAAAAAAGGCAGTTACGTACAGTAGTTATCTGTGGATCAGACCAGTGGGAAGATGGCAATTGACTGTGCATGCAGCAATCAAGCTGGGCAGCCCCTCAGAATGGGTAATGATGATGATATACTGTAAGGGAAATTGGTATAGGGAATGGTAGTCATTATTCTCGATTGTCACTCTTACATGTGATATTTAAGGAAAGAAAATAAATAATTGTTTTTTGGTTTTGTAAGTAGGATGACAGAGCCCTTAAAGTGTAAAGTCAGGATTATCAAATGTAGTGGAGGAAACACTTTTAAATCATATGCGTGAATGCACAGTAGTAAATCTTATGCCTATTGATTACTTGCACATATAGCAGCAACAGGTAGTTTTATTTTAATAATCTTGGTCATGATTGTCATGGCAGTTATGAAATTGTAGTGACTGGCCTTGTCATTTGTATACATTTTATTTTCTAAGAGGGCAGATACTACAAGATGCGAGGTAAAACAGTTTTAAAAATGAAAAGAATTTTCAAAAGTTTATATTCATTTAGGAATTTCTCTAATATATTGAGGGTCAAAAGCATACAAGTAGGGCAGTGGTGGTAAGGGGTAGAGTGTAATTTATAAAGAACATTCTGAGACCTGGACAAAGCAGTAATGGATTCAAGTGTCAACCCAGAGACATGTCTTCACTATAGTCTCAATTCTTTCCTGTCATACAACCTTTAGCTTAAAACACTAAGACCTGGACAAAGCAGTAATGGATTCAAGTCTCAACCCAGAGACATGTCTTCACTATAGTCTCAATTCTTTCCTGTCATACAACCTTTAGCTTAAAACACAAAAAAAGCTGAAATATTTGTAAACCATACATTTTCATAGTGATCAGCAACATTGCACCATATTTTTTTTATCTATATTTGGCCACTCCTCTTATGTAGAGTGGGGGAACTAATTTTTAATGTGATTGATTTCCTAGCATGGACCTAGATTTTATGTGTGCTCTATACATTTTCAGGTAAAGGACACTTAAGAGGCTTACTGTTCTTCTTTAGTTATTCTGAAACAAGTTATTGTGTGTATTAGAGATTACGCTCTCTATTGTGTCCCAATGTAACAGATTAGTTGTTGAGATGTGGTGAAATAAAACAATGTCATGGAAGTACTCACTGATACAACATTATCAGAAGTGGCAAAACAAACCCATAGTATGATCCTTCTACTGCCATGCTTGACTGGTGCTACAATGTTTGTGCGTTTGGAAGTCTCTTCTTTTCTTCAAACAGTATTTGTAATTTTGGCAGTATGGCTCAATCCCCATCTTTTATTTTGTTAAAGACTTTTTTCCAAACAATATTTGTATATGTGGGTAGCTGCAAATCAACATCAACATTGTAAATGGTAGTTTTTGAGAACAGTCTTCCTTAAGGCACTGTCTTAGATCACGTTGGTGTTAAGCATACTTCACTATGATGAGTAATACTACTGTTCTGGCTAAAGATTTTCAACATAAGGGGTGCGGCCTCCTAGTTGGTTACAGAGATACTGCAGAGTGGTCTTGAATTCTTTCACCACGGCAGACAGCTAAAGCCATTGGGTCTGTGCCAGGCTTAAAAATGAAAAATTGTTTTTGCAGTATTCTGCTTTAGCTTGGACACGGTTGTGGGGGGCAGCAGTCTCAGCAGAAACTCCCAGACTTCACACTCCCAAGAAATCTTCTTGAGTTCTGCTGGGGGAAGTCTGAGGCGCTCTCAGGACAGCCAACAGACATAGTTCCTCTAGCATGTCCTAGGTCTTTCCATGGTACCCACAAGGAGAAGGCCCCATGGCCCTTTCCTGGAACACCTTCAACAGAAGGCCTCAAGGGGGCATCCGAAAAAGAGGTCTGAGTCCACTAAGCTGACTGGAGGAGAAGCAGCTATACTCCAAGCCTCTCCAGGATGATCAGGCATCTCACCCTATCTCTAAGAGAGTGCCCAGCCACCCTGTGGAGAAAGCTAATTTCAGGTGCTTTTATCTGTGATTCTTTTGGTCATGATCTAGCTTTCATGACCATAGGTGAGGGTAGGAACATAGACCATACCAAAAGCTCTTGGTAAATCAATAGCTTTGCTTTTTCGGTCAGCTCTCTCTGTTCACCACAACACACCGGTGTGGCAATATAGCAGCAACAACACCGATCCATCTATTGATCTATACTTCATTCTTCACTCACTTGTGGATAGGACCCCACAATACAAGAATTCCTTTACTTGAGGCTGGAACTCTCCTCAAACCTGAAGAAACCTTTTTCGAGAACCATGGTCTTGAACTTGGATGAACTGATTCTCATCAAGGCCGCTTCACATTCAGCTGTGAATCACTCATTGTATACTTTAGGTCTTGGCATACGGGAGTCTGGAGAACCATGCTATCTGCATAAAGCAGGGACAAAATTATCTGGTCCCCAGATCAGACCCCCTCCGGCCCTTGGCTATACCTATAAATCATGTCCATAAAGGTTATGAACATTATTGTTATGAGAAATCTAACATGCAACGTAACAGGTCCAATTTTATGCTGGCAATGCAGGCTTAACTCCTTCTCTGCTTGTACAGAGACCTAGTACACCTAGTAAACAGCACTCAACTCTGTACACCTAGAGCATCCCTCACAATGCACAACAAGAGACACAATCAAAAGTCTTCTCCAGGTCCAGAAAACACGTGTGACTGGTTTGGTAAACTAATGAACCCTCGAGTAAATTGCAGAGGGTGTAGAGCTGGCCCAGTTTTCCAAGGTAAGAATATAAACCACATTGCTCCTGATGAGGACCTTGTCCAACAATCAGCCAGACTCTCCTCTCCAGCACCCTGGCATAAGCTTTCCCTGGAGGCTGAGAAGTGTGATCCCACACAAGTTGGAAAAATCCCGTCCGTCTATCTCCTTTAGCAGGGGAACCACCAAACCAGTCTGCCAGTCCAAGGGCACTGTCCATGACCTCCATGCAATTTTAAAGACTTGTGTCAGACTCAACAGCCTGACAACATCCAGAGGAATACCTCAAACTAGTGTTGGAGTCAAGACCACAACAAACAAGACCAAGCACTACGAAGCTGAGGGCAAGAACTTAAGAGGCCTAGACCAAGACAAGACCAAGATATTTTGAGGCAGAGACGCAGAAAAGACCAAGACCTTATATGTTCTTTGTCTTGGCCCTTAAATGTCTTGGTCTTGTCTTTATCTCGATCTCTAAAGGTTGGGTTTGCATTGGTCTCAGTACTCCTTGGTCTCAGCTGGTCTGGTCTTGACAACAATACTTCCTCAAACATCTTCAGCTTCCCATTAAATCAACTGCCTTATTTTTGCCGGATAACCTCTTTAGATATGGTTCATTGATACATCATAACATTTGTGCATCAACGATTATACAAATAAAATTCCAACTTGTGCTCCTAGTTGAAGATTTTTTCAATTACATAATGAAAAGCACTTTCATGGCCATGATGAGTATATGTCTTATTTGAGTTGTTATGAAACCTGCCATAGAGCCTGGAGTGTCCTGAGATATTTATGACATGACCCTGACCCTTTGTTTCCTCCTCTACAGCTATTCGAGGGTTCTCCCCCCAGCACAAGATCACCAGCTTCGAGGAGGCTAAGGGCTTAGACCGCATCAATGAGCGCATGCCACCACGCAAGGATGGAGTTAACCATGTGGGCCACTCCATGGGCAAGATGAATATGTCGGAGGCAAATGGCACAGAAGACAACAGCAATATCCAGTGATGTGCTGTCTGAGCCACAGACTCTGTGCCACTGTTTCAGCCATGCAGCAGGACTTTGCTTAATGGGAAATTAAGGCCTCAGAACACAAAAAACCAAACAGGCCCACCGCTAGAACATGAAACCTGCAGCAAATTTTAACACCAGGCGAAAAAGGTCATTTATTTCATGGCGGCGTGTCATTGCACTGTTAGGGGGAGGGGGGGAGCTGGGGTTTAAAGCAAAGGGACAGGGATACAGAGAGACCAAAGGCTGCAGCAAAGAAGTGCTTTTGGAAGTTGTTTCTGACTGTAGTTCCCCTTCTCAATTCGATTACAGACTGAATTATTGGGAGTGTTGTTGCTGTGAATGCTCTCACACACATGTGCTCCTTCATTACAGGGCCTGGCGGAAGACGTAAGTGCAGTATCCATGCCTCACAAATCATTTTAATGTTTTATAAAGTATTTATTATGAATCACTCACAAATGCACTTCAAGAGGAAATAATCTACTTATCTAATTGTTTTTTTGCTAGTATTAGGTCATGTCACTTTGTGAGAGAAAACAAGAAAGAAAACAGGAGAGAAGTAAAAAAGTAAAATGTGTACCTCTTTGAAACCTGCAGCATGCCATTTTACCAGTGGACTTGAATTTATTGATTTACCTTGTTGTAAAATGCTGCCAAACTGCAAGTTAAAAAGAGGACAGGGTGCTTATGTTTGCTTGCCACTGAAAAACCTGTGTAGCTCCACATCCATCTCAGCTATGTCTTAGTAAACTCCAGCATTGCTTCATTCCTCTAGCCATCTTCCCAGATGAAACTAAGAGGAGAAGAAGCGGGTTTCCTGAAGGTACTTTAGAATAGCAAAATACAGAGATTTGACATCAAATTAAGTCTATTTTATTCCTTTCAAATTCCAGTCTAAAGGTTCTATTGCAGTACCTCTCTCAAAGCAGAAATTCACATAGGCATGGGCTGGTATAAGATTCTCAAGGTAGCGACCCAAAGATTTTACATGTGATCTAATTCTTATTATTTGAAACAAAGATGGAACAGATTTGATTTTATTTGGCAAGGACTTTTTACACTAATATCATTGCTGTAACTATACCAGATTTTGCAGAAAGGGTGTTTTCATCTAGTAAATGCAACATGTATCCCTTCACAAATTCAATTAAACGTATACATAATAACAAAACTTAGTTTTAAGTGCATATCACAAAGAATTAAATGAGTTACATAAATAAAAGAAGTAGATATTAGATGGTTTGTTAGTAACGTGTAGTAGAGTATGAGCCTTCCTGCCTACCAGTAAGCAGCTCAGAGCTAGGAAACCTATTTTACAAAAATATTTCCAATCTAGCCAATTTGTTTTCTTTCAGCCAGCTGACCAGTTGTGCGCAGCCACTGTAGGGGACAGGCAGCAGTAAATCACTCTGTTCCTGTTCAGACTTCAAAACAGTGCAATTGTAAATTTAACCAGATTAAGCATTGTGGTTTTTGGATACTCGCTATGCCTTGATGTATCCTAGCCAGCCAATGCCATATTTACATTAAAACGACACTCCATTGAATACGGATCTCACCCTAGAAAAAATAAACAAAACCTAGACAGTTTGTTTTCAGGTTTAAATGGTTTACTCCTTTTTGAACATAATCTATCATCTACAAAAACTCTAATTTCAGAGGAAAATAATTAATGTGTGTTTGACACCCTGCTGTCAATATTTGTAAACTATTTCTCCCCTGTGTTTAAACAGTGAGTTAAGCATACATCAGCATCCTGGAGGTTTTGCACTTTTTGCTTTTTTTTTTTTTTTAAACATTCCTATATTTTATGCCTGCAAAAAGTAAAATGAAGTATGTTCTAAAAGAGTCAATTAATCATAAACAATATCAGTACTGTTATTCATAATCTAAAGCCTTAGATAGGTGAAATTAATGGACTGAGGCCCTGTCCATATTGACATGGGATGTTGCAAAACTAAAATTGTCTCCTGAATTTGCAATCCCCCCAGTCCTCCTGGGTGAGAAATACATTAACCTTTTCTTTTCTTCTCTTTTGTTTTTTGAAAAGTCTAAGAAAATACAAGAAACGATTGATTTGAATAGTCTTTAGCCTAGAACTGCTTTAATCAAGCTCAGGACATTATTTTAATGCCGTTGTTGCCAACATCACCGCCACCTGCTGGCCCAGTGTAGATATAACAGCATCTTTATTTGGAATCCCATAGCCTGTATAGTCTGAAACTAAAATGAAGAGGAAAAGATCAGTTTAAAAATGTTTTTATCCAAAGTAGTCTAGAAGGGCCTTAATGAAAGGTCTAAGAAAATATGCCTTTTCAGTTTGTACAAAAATCCATCACTGATTTGGTAAAAATAATCAGTAGTACTTTCCTTGTGACAAAGACGCATACAGCAGGTCATGTTTATGGAGTGAGAAAAAAATGTATTCAAAATTTCAGAATACATTTAACTTCATTCATGCTCACTGTATGGTATTAACAAAACAGGAAAAGTAGAAAACAAATAACATGTAAAGCCTCACTGTGATCTAAATGCAAAATCCTTATGCCTAATCAATGTATGAAAATTAAGTCTGAAAAACGTCTAGAATAGTGAACATTCTCTAAAATGATCTATGTTAGAAATACTTTTGGGATGCAACCCCTGTGACAAATTTCTAGAATTTTAATCATTCATTATTCTTTTCCTGGTTTGGATCCCATCTTTCTTTTCAGCAATGAAGGTATGTGAATGAAAGATGGACAAAAGTGACTTAACACAGCATCTATGGTATGGAACGCATCAATGCATGCAGTTAAGTTCCTAGTTGTTATGTGAGATTATAATTGTGATAGTTGTGTTTCATATAGTAAACTTGAATTTTATTTATTTTTGGATTATATTTGTAGTTTTGTCTTGTTTTCTAAGATTTTCTAAATAGGCTTTCTTTGATTGTTTTTGGTCCATTTTTTTTTGCTTTAAGTTTGTTATTTATTACCACTGCTTTTAATTTTTATATTCATTTCTTGTATGCAGAGATGCCCTTCTAAGGTGTGAAGCCTTGTGCTATATATACAAATTTTTTCTGTTGTACTGATGTACAGAAAATGTTCAATAGTGTGAATGAATATAATCTCAGTGAAAAGCTACTCTTTCAGGCTGCCAAAGCATGATAGCATGGTTTTCTCAAATGTAAATGAACTGGACACACAGAAAAATCAGGTGTCACACCTTTAACAGGACACATTGTATTCTGGTTATATTTACTGCTGATATTATTATTGTTACGATTTAGCTTATGGTTCTTTTCATTCTTTGGTTTCTCGTATAGTCAAAATGCATAATTCAACAGAGAGATATAATGGATTTTATCTTGCAACATTTTTTATCTATGGAGATATGTTTTGGCATTTGACTTCCTAAATAATACACACACTGTAAGCATGCCCTATGGGACAAATCACATTTTTTTACTCTTGAATAAAATATGCATGAACAAATTTTGTTGTGCAATTTTTACAACCCTAGTGAAATATTTCTTGTGCTTCGGGCACAGCAAAAACAAACTGAAATGAATTATATTTTAACTTTTTTTCACGTTAATGGTTTCTCAGGACCCCAAATTTGATGCAACTATATGTAAGCAAGGTAGAGGGTGCTTAGTTATGAAGGTATATGATGCTTCGAAATGTACACATTCAAGGAGACCCTTCCAATGCAGATGGTCCATTTAGAAACTGTTTTAATTAACAAAGATGAAATTAAGTGAACTTTAACTTCTTGGTATTTCTATGTCAGTTTTTCAGGGATCCCCTTCTACTGTACATTACCAAGCAATCTATTGAACGTAGAATTATTTGAGTGTGCGTTTTTAGGTGTATACATTTAAGCTTAAATCTATTTTTAGATTAAAAAAAATATTAATCAAGCTCAATGTAGCTGTTTTATTTATATTGATTTAAAAAGAGAAAAGCCAGTCATAATGATTGGTAGTAGTATTGATAGTAGTAGTCATACATCTATAATTGCTGACTAGGTTTTCACATGTGTCCACTAACACTTTGATGAACTTTAGCTCTTTGACATTAGAATGACTCTTTAATACTTACCTACTCCTTTCGTCCCTTAACAGATTTGTTATGAATCCAGTCAGGTCTGGCTGGAGGATTGGCTGGATTGGGGCTTTATCATCTGGGTCAATCTAGATCTACAGGTCTGTCTAGATTTACTGTGATAAAAGGTATTAGGTTGCTATTGAGACTTGGTGAACCCAAATAGGACACTCTTTAGTGCAATTATTTGTTTATTTGTGTTTAACTCAGGTACAGCTGTTTTAGATATTGCTCTGACTAAATATGAGCACAGTTAGGTGAGTAGGTGAGTTTCATTTCTTCACTTAACTACCAGTATACATCTGTTTCATTTGAATAATATGCTTTTTTTTTTTTGCTTTCCCATTGTGAATGACGGGGGATCCTGTCCCATGACACGTTTAAAACCCAGAGAAACAAGAAGTCTAAAGATTTCTAAATAAACTGACCAACTTTTATCAGTAAAAAAACAATTTAAAAATGAAAGAAGTAATTTAAATTAGAAATCATATGAGGTACTGAAAAGAGGAAAGGGAATCCAGACAAGGTGAAAGCCAATATTAGACTTTATGGTAATTTTGTATACACAGACTGTATACAAAACAACGTTTCCCTTGTGCAGCTTTTCAGACAGTGAAACCTTCCTAAACCCTCCTCTTTAATCCCTCAGCAGGGACACGGGACGCATCACCTCCATGCTCTGTTGCAATAGGTCAATATTTCTATTTTAAAACCCAATTTTACATAACATTTAGCAGAGAATATATATATATATATTTTTTTTTTTTTGTGGTGAGCCAAAGCTGTCCAAATGAACAGCAATAAATACTTGAAAACTGATCAGCATGTGTATATTTAAATCATTGACGGAGGCTAAGTTTTTGATTCTGATTTATACCTGTAGCAACTGCAAGTCACAATTTTATGCAAAAGTTCAATGCATTAAACTTGTCATCCCAATGACTGTAAATGCTTTTTTTCATAAAGTAAAAAAACCAAAAAAAAAACTGAATAATCAAATTATATTGGATATATTTATTAAATAAATTCTGTTAAAAAACGTCCTCTTTTGTTTCTGCTGAAAAAAAAATGTTATGACTAGAACTGATATTGAATTCAGATGTGATATAAAATGATAAGTGCGTTTGCCATACTGCACCTGCTTATTCTCCTCAACAATTTTAACATGTTTAAATAAACAGAAAACGGTGGAATGATGATTAATTTCGTACCTCGCTTACAAACTCAAAGAACTAATCAAAATTTAACTTGAACATCAGAGCTTCTCTCCAGATTTAGTCCATTAAACCGGAAATGACGTCACATAGCCTCGTCTCCATCGGTTTGTCCATCATTAGTCGTGGACATCAGAAGTAATTTTCATTTATGTCGCTTTAGACGTTGCTAAAAGCGACAAAAAATTAATTTATGACTATCTGGAAATAATGGCCCAGCGGCAGGTCCGTTTGCAGCCGGACACCGAGCACCACCGTCGGCCATCGGGACTGTGAGTGACCGCAGGCTGCAGCGAGCTAACGTTACGCAGCTGTCTGTAACCGAAGCTAGGCGCTTCTTCTTCTTCTTCCTCTCTCTCTCTCCGGTACCACATGATATTGACGCACCTTGTTCTTGCTCAGAGCCGCTGAGTAAAGCCCTTGCCCGTCATGGACAAAGAAGAAGCAGACCGGCTCATAGAGAAGGCCAAGCTGTGTTTACGTTCGGGCCGGAAGGATCGGGCGCTGCAGCTGCTCTATGAGGCGCAGAGAACCTTCCCCAGCACCAGGGCCAGAGGTAAAATGAGCTGACGCAGATTTTCTACAACCGCTCCGTGACTTGCTGACCGAGGAGCTGAGCTCCGGCCTGTGTGCTGCTGGGAGGCTATTTTGAAGTTGTTCAGGATATTTAAATCTGTTTTGACAGAGCTCTACTACGGAAAATGATTAGGGCCACTGGAAAATAAAAAAAAAGTTAACTGATTTTTACATTTTAATTTAGTTTAATATGAGAAAAAAAGTCAGAATTCTGACTTTAATATCAGAATTCTGTCTTTAATCTCAGAATTCTGACTTTAATCTCAGAATGCTCACTGAATTCTGACAGCTAACAAACATGTTAGCATCAAGCCATAGCCATGTCTATTTTAGAGACTAGTTCTCTTGTTGTAATCACCTTCTGCTCTTCCATTAATGAAATAGCATCACCAGGGATCCCTCAGGCATGAAAAAAGTTGCCTAATTCCGTCATTTTCCACCAATGTGTTACTGGCCCTCCCAAACAGCTCACATCTTTGTCAGTGAAGCTCAGAGCTCCCACGTCTCCTTCTTCATGGTGCCTATCTACACTAAGATCCAAAATTCTGAGATTAAAGTCAGCATTCTGAGAAAGAAGTCAGAATTCTGAGAAGAAATTTAGAATTCTGAGATTAAAGTCAGAAATCTGAGTAAGAAGTCAGAATTCTGAGAAAAAAGTCAGAATTCTGAGAAGAAATTTAGAATTCTGTGATTAAAGTCAGAATTCTGAGATTAAAGTCAGAATTCTGAGAAAGAAGTCAGAATTATGAGAAGAAATTCCGAATTCTGAGATTAAAGTCAGAAGTCTGAGAAAAAAGCCTGAAATAAAATTTTAAAATCAATTAACTTTTTTTTTTTTCTTTTCTAGTGACCCTAATCCTCTTCCGTACTCTACGCCAGAATCTAGGTCTGTTTATTTTGACCCCCCACACTTATTTCCTGCCGAACAGCAAGTAGAAATGTTAATCCCACTGTGCTTTCATGGCTTAACCTGCACTGTAAACCTAAGACATCCCAATTGTAAGGATCCCTATACTTCAATGCAGAAATTTGTCTGGCATACCTCGGCATTCACACACTTTAAATACATTTTGAATTCAGTTCAGATCCAAACTTTTCATCATTAACAAAATCCTTCACGCTAATGTATTCAATGGTGGTACATTAAAATATGGAGCTTTCTTTTAGACTTAGACTCAACTTTATTTGTCCCTTGGGATTACTCCTTCAGGGAAATCCTGGTCCTGGTAGTTTATATAGAGTACAAAAGGCAGAGTTAAAGCAAGATGCCATTAAAGATAAAAATAAAATAAAATTATACAATAGATATGTTTCCTTTAGGTATAAAAATATTGGCACAGTAGAGAGCTAAGGTGGGACTACACAGTAGCTGACTTGGATTATTGCAATGCAGAGATGTACTGACCTTATATATATATAACGTATTCTCACGACCATAAGGCGCACCGTACTAAAAGGCGCAGTCTCAGTTATGTGTGCCATTTCTGTATTTAACACACACATAAGGCGCA
>NW_015150720.1:145200-162067 GCF_000732505.1 Cyprinodon variegatus | reverse complement strand
GTATATATATATATAAGTAAAAAATTACAGAGACTACACAGTAGTTGGCATGTGTTACTGCACAGTGAGAGAGAAGGATATTGCACATGGGTGACAATAGGTGATGTTTTGCACAAGGTGTCCAAGGAGGGGGGTGCTGACCCTTGTCCCTCTTCTTATCACCTCCTCCTCCCCCCAAGTGAGGAGTTGTACAGCTTGATAGCTTTGGGAACAAAGAAGTTCAGCAGTCTGTTGATTCTGCATTTGGGGAGGAGCAATCTCTCATTGATCAGGCTCCTCTGAGTGGTGAAGACAGTGTGCAGAGGGTGGCTGGTGATCGTTCATAATGTCCAGCAGTTTGTTACAATTTTTTCATTGAATTTATACAACTTTCACATCCTTATTGATAAAAGTCTATGATATACATTTCACAAAATGGTTTTACATTTCTTAATATATCAGTTAAATGCATAATCTCCCATTTGTTGCAGCGTTTTCCATCAGTCTGGGATGTTACAGTGTACAAATTCAAATAGTTTTAAGAGACAAGATTTAGATTGAAATAAATTTCCTAAATTTATTTTTTCTGGTCAAAACTTAATATAGATTTCCCTATGTACCTCATGTGTTTTGTTTATAAATGCTCTTTAATGGGTGGTTAAAAAGTTGAACACAGTTTTTAGTTTGCAACCAGTTTTTCATGATTTTCTTTTTTTTTAATCTTCATCATAGATTGTAGAGTTCTAATAAAAGGTTTGGTTTCCTGACACAAACTGGATTTAAGTCTAGACTTATTAGGAACATTAAGTTTAAGTTCAAGAATGAGCAAGTAGCTCTCTATTCCCACTACTTTGTCCAATATTATCCCCAAGCATAATGCCACCTCCACCGTGCTTAACAGTTCTTAGATTTGGAAGCCTCCCCTTGTCTCTATAGCTTAATCTTCGTCTCGTCTGACCCTAAATCTTGCCTTCAGAAGATCTTTGGCTTTTATATGTGAGTGGTTAGAAACTTCATACATGCCTCAAAATATTAATAGTTTTTTTCCTTTTTGGTTTTCAGCTTCTTTGTTCTTGTTGATGGTAAAACCTGCTTAACTGTAAGCAGTTATGTAGGTTCTAGCACTTCCAGGTTATAAGTTGTTGGGTCTTTGTGGGTCTTTTTGAAAAAAAAGAGAAACTTCTGCACTGAGTTGTTGTTTAAAGGAAATACAATAATCCAATTCATACCTATAGTGAGTGTATTTAGGCCCCTGACCAGTGTTGTTTAATAGCTTTAAGCATTACCAGATAAGTGTTAATTTGATAAAAACTTACATTTAAAAGCACATAAAAATGTTTTTTGATTCTCTTTTATTTTATTTTATTCATATCTGTCTTATCTGATTTCTTGACTCATTCACTGTTGAATGCAAACACTTCTTTTGCTGGTTTCAGTGCTGATAGATGCCATTCTGAGAAATGGAGGCAGTGCGTCCTCAGAAGCCAACCACGTTCCTCCGCCCTCAGGCTGGAGAGACGAGGACCTTGGAAACCAAGAAACCAGGAATGCCAATTCTGATGAAAAGAAGACCTACACTGAGGAGCAGCGACAGGGTGTGTTCAGGTAAACTCTGGAAAACTTCAATCTTCTTCCCACAGTCCCCCATGCTGCTTTTCTAACAACCAGCATGTTTGTTACCACAGAATAAAAAACTGCAAAGACTTTTATGAAATCCTCGGCGTTGACAAAGGTGCCAGTGATGAAGATCTGAAGAAGGCGTACAGGAAGTTGGCCCTGAAGTTTCACCCAGACAAGAACTTTGCCCCAGGGGCCACAGATGCTTTCAAAGGTACTCCACAAAACACAACACAAAACGATTGTTTTGGGGTCAGATGTCATTTTAGTTGTCTAACATCCGTAACACTTTATAAAAATGTATATAAGTTTTTGTGCTTTAATGAGTGCCTTGCAAAAATGTTCTTATCATATGAACCCTGTTCATATCTTGTCACAACCACAAACTTCCATTAATTGGAGTATTGTGTGATGAACCTACAGGACGTTAGAGGAGATGATTCTATGGTTTAAGATTTAGATTTTCCCAAATAAAAATTGAAAAGATTAGGCATCCATTTAAATTCAAGATGTTTGCGTGTTTCTTCTTTGAAAAACTTCAATACTCATCTGGATGTAGGTATGGACTTTGACTAGGCCATTCTACTAAATGAATTTGCCTTGGTAGTGCTGGTTAATATGGAAAAAATCATATATCATGATATGGACTATTTTTTATCACAATAATGATAGATATGCCCCAATTAAGTACATTTTTAGCAAATCTCTGAAAAAAATGACAAAACAATATAATTGCTTACTTTTTCAAGTTTATTTTGAAGTGACATTTATAGAACTGTCACAAACTAGAAAAATAGATTGTAGTGCAACAATATGTATGCATAAGATGAGGTGGGGGTATGGCTACAGTATCCTTCACATTTTTTCAAAATCCTACAGGTATTCAAATTAAATGACCCAAATAAATAAATCAAAGTGCACTAATTTTTAGTTTCTTAAGTTTCTGAGTAGAAAAGCACACATTTTGAACAAAAGATAGTTAAAAAAATAGTTTTTCAAGTTTCTGAAATCTGTAACCTTGTAGTGCAAAGTTTGCATACCATAATAGCAAAATAAACGATCAAAATTAAATAAATCAGGGTTGAATATAACTGTAAACTGTTTAAGGCATCAGCTATCAAAAAAGTGCAAACGTAAAGGAGACATTGTCGACGTAGGACCAGTCTTGTAACATAGTTTGCAAATGACCTTTGTCTGCTTCGTGTTGGACTTCTAAAATCCAAAATGTAACCAAATCACAGACCTGTGCACTCTTTTTGGTAAAAGTGTTTCATCTTGGGTTGCCTGCGTAGCTGTCACTATTTGTTGCAAACACAAGTTTAACACTTCAGCCTCCTGCGTCTCCATCTCTCATGATTAAGTAACATAAAGCATGTCGCAAACCCACATGTGAGTCAAAAGCCGTAAAGAAACGTCATGTTGCAAAACCACAGGAATCTTTTTATCAATTATAAGCTGTGTGTAGGCTACGTGGCTACACTAATATGTTTGTCATAGTCTACCATGGGAAATATTTGCTTGAATATGAGATACAATTGTGTTAGAAACGATAGAATAGAATTAGCGCTATATACACTTTTTTATCGTCCGTAGATTTGTTTCGTCCTATCGCCCAGCCCTATGCCTTGGTTTGCTTTGCAGAGAGTTGAGGGTTTTTTGGTTTAAAAAAATGTAGCCTTCATTTTACAGTTACTAGTGAGAATGTTCCGTATGGCTCCTGTTTTCATCTTTTCACTTTTTTTAATGCACAAAGTCTCCCAAGAAAGCATTTCTTTCAATAATGTCTTCTCCTTGCTGCTCTTATCTTATCTTAAAGAATGGATTTGACCTATTCTCTATTTACCTGTTAGATTATTTTGGGTCTGCTCGACTTTATTGGCTAAAAAGAAAAGCATGTCTTGCTTTTTAAAATTTTTATTTATAAATATCTGTAAAAACATCACAATTATACATTTTGTGGTGGTCTGTTACATCAAATTTAAATATAATTGACTGTAAATTTTGGTTGCAATGTAAATAAACATGGTACCACTTTGAATAAGAGGTAGCTATGGTTTAATAGTTTATAGACATGTTATTCATTATTCTGTAAACACTTGATATCTCATTCATAAGTGTTTATCATTTAAGGGCAAAAAACAGACTAAACAGAGCGGTTTCTTGCCAAATAGTGAGCCTAATCATATTTAAAGTTAATTTATTACTTAGCGAGCACAATAAGCATTTTTAAACATATCATTATTTAGCAAATAATGCCTAATAAACGGAAATAAAGTGAAAGCTGAAAGATGGAAAGCATATGTACAGTTTTGGGGGGAAAAAAATAATATATATATTTTTTTTTTTTTTTTTGCTAATATCTGAAAACATCAGATCATTTTAACTCTGTTCAGTGGCTCTTCCTTTTAGACAGCAGTGCTAAGTGTAGGTTAGGATACAGTAGATGAAATGCTGCATCATGTTTTTTAATGTTTGTGTTCACAAGGACAGACTTCCTGTTGTAAGTAAGGAATTAAGAGCATTTATCCATCAAGTCCTTATGATGTTATTGACCACAAAAGTGCTTCTACGCTGTTTGGTTTATAGCCAAATAAAGTAAAGTAGATCTTTAAGAACTTGATATTTATGCCCATTAATGGCCTTCATCTGGCATTACAATAACAATAATACTAAAATTTAAAAAAGAAGTATAATTTGTGATAATACTAAACTGGAGTCATTGTTCCAGGGAAAAACAACAAAAATAATGGACGTAAGGATCAACATATTGATAAACTAAGGCAGCCATTAGTAAGTTAGTGTTGTTAAAACGATGTGAGGTGCTTCATTAGGTTAAAGCTGCTTAGTGGGTAAAATCTTTGCTCCTGGATATAATGAGCAAAAAAAGGAGAGCACTTGCAGTTTTGGAACCTGTGATTGAATCTGCAGATCTCTCCACCATCACCTCGAGTTTCCCTCTTAGGCTAAGTTCAGACTGCAGGCCTTGATGCTCAATTCCGATTTTTTTGTGAAATCCGATTTTTTTTTTTTGCCTAATATATGCGACTTGTGTGTGATCTCCTGTGTGAACTGCAGTCATACAACGCAAGTGTCCCGCATGCGCAGTAGAGGACGCAATGATGTCACAGGCCAGTGTGCTCTGTGTTTACGGAAGTAAAGATTGATGGTAGTGCCGGCGTGCATCTAGCTGTCTTTTCCAACCATAAAAACTCAATCTTTTCACATGGTTAAACATAAATACTGCTCTCCGCATCATCATCTGCCATGGTTGTTGTTTTTCTTGCCGCTTCTGCGTAGCAAGATGCAGAATAGTGACTTTTGTCAAGTATTAATGCCGTGGCCGTTCAGACACAGGTCGCATTTGAAAAGATCAGATTCGTATCGGGTTCAGGACCACATAACCAAGTGGCCTGGGTCGAATTGGGAAAAATTGGCTGCCATTAAAAGATCAGATCCAGGTCGCATATGGGCAAAAAAATCAGGTTTTGGTCACTTCAGGCTGCAGTGTGAATGTAGCAACAATTACAGGCTGAATACTCGTCTGCATTACTTGCAGAGATGGGTACCGAATTATGTACTTTTATAGACACTGACCAAATTCCATCAGTACCACCAGGTAAAATTAAACAGTAACATGTTTCGGTACCTAAAAGCATCATTGTGTCAGAGGGACTATAAGAGCGGTCAGTTTTCCATGGCGGACATGAATGCCGTACCTGCCGTCTGCTGGTAATGTGGTATTGTGGGAAAAAAAGAAACTGGAAACCAGAACTCGTATTATAAAATAACTAAGGGAAATTAAGCATATTCTGTCGGAAAATTAATTTGGTTTGGATAGGTTTTATAAACTCTTTTTACGCTTTCACTTTTCCTTTTATTTGTCAAGGTCTAGTTTTCATTTTTATTTCTTAACTGTTAACTAAAATATTCTTTCATTCTAGTTTACGTCATTTCGTTAGTTTTACTTTACAGTAATAACCTTGGTAATCAGTTGGATTACTCTGTTACAGATGACGTAATTCTGTTACTAAGGGCGTTATAAAACACATAAGTAAAGACCAACTTATGCACTTTAATTCAGTTTATTTATATAGCGCCAATTTACAAAACGTCATCTAAAGGCACTGTACAATTCAACCAGATCATCCAGTCAAATTGATTCAAAGTTTTCTATCTAAGGAAACTAGCTGATTGCATTGACTCATTGACTGGACAGCAATCCCTCACACTAAGCGTGCTTGTAGCGACAGTGGAGAGGAAAAACTCCCTTTCAACAAGAAGAAACCTCCAGCAGAACCAGACTCACCCCCAGATTCCACATCCTCTGTCAGCCCTCCGCTCCTCCCCACTCACGTACATCATGCAAAGTACTTGTCTGTCATGTTAATCAATGACAACTGTTCCACATCCACCACCACTCCTCTGCACGTCACCGTCTACTTATGTCTTCTCCGTCCATCACCGTCGAAATACCGAGCCGAACTATTTTTTGCTCTGATCCGGTCCGGCCAGGTCAAGACCCGCAATTGCAATCCCACCAAACAGGAAAAAGAACGTTAAAAAGACCCTGTTTGTCAAATTAAAATATGGTAACGATAGATTGGTAACTACAAATTAGAGCATAAATCTTGTATATTACCAAAAACTAAGACCGTTTAAGTAAATTATTGGATGGAAACTATTGGTACTTAAGCATACCAGGAAGCAGATTTCTCATCTTGATAAGAATATTTATTTTATACTGAAAGGCTTAAAAGTTTAATGAAATTCAATCACAACAACTTCCAAGAGAGCATCTGACAACTTCAGTCTAAAAGTAGACAGGGTGTCTGCCTCACGGACTAAATCTGGTAGTTGGTTCCACAAGAGAGGAGCCTGATAACTAAAAGATCTGCCTCCCATTCTCTTTTTAAAAATTCAAGGAACCACTAGTAAACTTACAGATTGAGAGTGACGTGCTCTGTTAGGAACATAAGGAACAATCAGATCTCTGATATAAGATGGAGCTTGGCCATTGTGAGGGATTTGCACAAACCAGCCAGAAAACCAATGAAATTTTTCAAAAAAAAGTCTTAATTTATTCCAAAAGTGTTCAAAAAATGATAAACTAGGCCCAAAAACAGAGGTCAACAAAAAAGAATTCAATTCAGGCTTTAAAATAAAGAACTCAAGCACAAACAAACAGGACATAAGGGAAACTTAAATAGTGGCTGATCAAACCACTGTTGACACACAAGCTGGATAATTGACTAACAAACTAATAAACAAATTAACTTAAACAGATAAATACTGGCCAGACACTAAATATTTTTTTTTATTTAACTAATTAACAAAATTACCCAAACTAAGAATATTTAAACAAATGATAAAAAAATAAATGTCCCTTCCCATTACAAATGGTTTGATCCGCTGATTAGCCTGCAATAACCAATTGAGGAAAGCTGGAGCTAATTGCAGCCCTCCACCAGCAGATCCCGAGGAAACTGGCAATCAATCAACAACCTGACAAATTAAGTTAACTAAATGTGTGCGCTGCAAAAAGCTAACTCAAAGTCAGGCTTATGAAAATATATGAAATGTGCAACTCATGTTGAAAATGAAAAAATTTAAAAGTTACCACACAGCTTCAGAGTGTCACAGCAGGCTGTCACAGCCATTTACGGCTATATAGGTGAGAAGTAGGATTTTAATGGTTTTTATGCAACCAGTTATTAATGAGGCTTTCTCCAACTATCTTTAGGAGCATCAGAAAAGATGGTGGAAGGCATGTAGTAGAATTAGACAATTTAGATGATTTCTAGTCACAGTAATTGGGCACACTGCTGTCAGGAAGAGGGATCAGCAGGTCCAATTAGACCAAGCTTAATTTTTATGCTGGATATCAATGTTTCTCTGTTTCTCCCACTAGCAATCGGTAATGCATACGCAGTGCTGAGTAACCCAGAGAAGAGGCAGCAGTACGATCAGTACGGAGATCAGTGTCCACCCTCTAACGTACCCCATCACTCCGGCCACAGCCGACCCGGACACTACCGGAGCTTTTATAGAGACTTTGAGGCCGACATTTCACCTGAGGAGCTCTTCAACATTTTCTTTGGTGGAAGATTTCCCACAGGTGTGTGTGTGTGTGTGTGTGGAGGGCTATTTGAAGAGGTGGCATTTGTTTCCCCGTCAGGAGCATTCTCTATCGTTTGATTCTCTGCAGGAAATGTTCATGTATACACCAACCAGGGCGCCTCCTACTCTCAGTTCTACCAACCTCGTCGTCGACGGGCTCAGGAAAGGCGGGAGGAGGTGGTGGAGGAAAACCAGAGCCAGGTTAGCTGCTCTCTCAAGATAAACATGATCCCTTCATTACAGCTGCAGTGGCATGATGTTGTCTTTACCTGGAGAAGCAGCGATAAGTCCTGATGAACTGGATGTTTTTCACAGCTGCAGGTGGATTAAAAGATGACATCAGGATTGCTGATGTAATGCAGTAGAAGGAGTACATGTTTCACAGTCTCTGCTGATTCCATCTTCCCACAGAACACCTTCACAGCTCTGCTGCAGCTTCTCCCCGTGCTGGTGTTGATCCTCATATCGGTTTTTACTCAGATGATGGCCACTAATCCGCCCTACAGTCTATTCTACAAGCCGTGAGTTTATGATAATGATATTTTCAATGCTCCTCCAGGTTTTCCACCCTAGATCCAGGGAGAGCATCTGAATTGGTGTTTTTTTTTCTCTTTTGATATCAGGGCGATGGGGCTGGTGGTGTCCAGAGAAACGCAGCACATGGGCGTACCGTATTATGTGGACAAAAGCTTTCAGAAGGAGTACCGAGGAGCCACGCTGGAAGAACTGGAGAAAAACATCGAGAGTGACTATATCGAACACCTACAGAGCAGCTGCTGGAAGGAGAAGCAGCAAAGTAAGCCAGCATCCTGCTCAACTTCTTAGTTAGCCCAGATAATGACACTGTCAGATGAGTAATAGTATTTAATAATGGAAAGGAAACTGAAAGGCTACAGTTATGGCTTCAAAAAAAATCACACAGGTACATCCTTACTCACTTTTTAAGGACAGGATTAAAGTATTGCAATGACTTAGTCAAGTTATGGCCTTTAGACCTTGGAAAAATGTGTAAAAATAGCATAATAAGTCACAGAGTTGAGAAAATAAACAAATAAAAAACTGTACTCCCCACCGTGAGGTTAGCAGTTGCGTCTTTGACGGTGATTTAGAGCCTTTTATTCGAGAACCTCCACTGCTGCAAACCAAACTGACTTAAAGGAATGTAAACATTGGGGAAAAAGTCCCATCTTTTGATATATTAAAAATGAAATGTACAAAATTGCTTTGTCGGATTGCGTTTTGATGGATAAAAACTCTTTTTTTTTTAACATTCTTTATTACTTTTATTATTTATTGATATTACAGTGGAAATGTTCTTTTACATTCAATTCATCACTTAGGGAGCAACACTTTTTCTGCTTAAGTTGCTTGAACAAGCAAAACATTTTGTTTTCCCCACATCACTGTAAATTAGGTATTGGTATAGATTTTTAGAGTCCCTAAAATGAGAGATTACTTGTTGCCAAGCTTGAATTAAAAAACTGAAACTGTCCAGCTGTTGTTATCTGCATGTTTGGGGAAAGTCGTCTTTACGTCCCAGATTGGAGTTCTAAACAGTTACAGCCGCATTTTCTAAAGTTATTGGATGTTTCTTTGCACTAATGAAGGTAAAACCAACAAAAGCGATAATGTTTTTGTGGTTCATATCCACGTTTGTCTGTCTTTCTTTACAGAATCAGACTTGGCAAACCTGGGACAGCTCTACCGGGATGAGCGGTTAAAGCAGAAGGCCGAGTCCATGAGGCTGGATAACTGTGAGAAACTGCAGCGACTGGTTGGCCGCCTGAGAGTGAAATGAGGACAGTGTTGGAGGAGGAGACGTTTCTTTAGCCAAGTGTGTAATTTGCCCTTTCTGGCCACTTTGTGCAGTGCAGCCAGTGGGGAGATTGCGCCTGTGGAAACAACGTGCCTTCTCTTGGGCGGTAGGAAAATAAGGAGTCGCACAGTGGCGGTGTAGCAGCAGGGGGTGCAAACTCCCTCTGGCAGGGTGTATGATGTCTCACAGCCGTCAAACTTTCTTATAGAAGTGGCATGTCATATGCAGTCTCCCCTGGGGGCTAAAAGGGGCGGCGTATGTTTGGGAAACACCGTTTTATCTGTTCAGGTTACAGTTTGTTTCCTTGTGTCTTTGTTGAAATTTTAGATGTATTTATTTGTTAGATAACAGGGTGAATGTTAGTCATGATTTTCTTTAGGAAATTAGTGCAGAGACCTAAATGATACTGCAGTGTTTGGACAAATCAGCACACGTGTATTGCTAAAGTCACATTGGACATTTTAGGTGTTCCAAACTGAGATGGAGCAATTAAATCTTCTGCACTTCTTATAATAAAATGTTTTTTGCCTCAAAAAGCACTAATGGTTGTACAAGAATTTATTACAGCTCATTCTGAGGCTGCATTTCAAAACTCTTGTGTAAAGAAACAAAAAGTATTCTTGTGTGAAAAGTCTTTGATTCTCCGATGTGCACACGTTTCCTGATTGTCACTGGGAGCTATGGCAGTATGCATACAGCTATATCACACAGTGCTTTGCAGAAGTATCCATATTTTCATCAGTTTGTCACTTTATAGCCTCAAACTTGTATTTTTATTGGATCTTAAGTGATAGAACAAAACAAAGTAGTACGTATTTGTAAAGAAAATAAGAAAAAAGGCAGGAAGGTTATGTATTTTGAGGCAATGAGTTATTTTTTTTTATAGTTCTTGCTTTTCGATTGGTTGATAATGATTCTGAATACAACCGTAAAGTGTGACAGGGATCAGCTCCAAACTTTTAGTTAATGGTTGGCACATGTAGAGATGGACGTTTGTTCCTGTTCTTCATAAAATAGATCAGTCTGATTCGCACTGAAAGTTAATTTTTATGTCTTGCCACAGATGGGATCGTATTTCTAACATTCTAACACATGCATCTGCTCAATACGAACCCTTCTATCGTCACTCTGATTCTACGTTTATAGAGTCACCATCACAATGAAAAATGATTTTCTTCCCTTTTGACGCCTCTTAATACATTGTCCTCCAGGGTACGCTCACTACATCTTCCCATCCTCTAAAGAAAAGCGTTCCCACAGCATGATGCTGCCTGGCTCCGGGGAAAAGGTGAGATCAGGGTGATGTGCAGCGTTACTAATATCCCATCCAAAACCTTTTCGCTTAGGTCGCTTAGGCCTCCTGGAACCAGGACGTCTTCCACATTTGCTGTCACTACATGACTTATAACCTGACTCTGCTTTTAACTTTGCCACAAATTTCTCCAGAAGCGGTTTGTTCTGAGTCTACATGGTTCTTTTCAGTCAGGGCTATTTTTTATCTTCCCTTTTAAAGCCTTCACTAAACAATCGTAGTTTAAACATAAAAAAGTTTTAAACCAGGACTACAACTAGCAATTATTTAGCAAATCGATTAATCTGACGATTATTCTTTTAATTAATCGATAATCGGATAGCTGAAGCTTCCCTAAAGAAAACTTTTTACAAAATGAAACCAGGTGAAACTAAAACTTTTCCACTTAAGGAATTCTGGATAGAGCAGATTGACGGATGGACAAGTTCTTTATAGATATTTATTTATTTATTATTATACAATTTTGGTATAATTATGGTTGCTCTGTAGGCTAATGGTAGGTTTTAGAGTCTCAATACTCCAGTTAATGATTAATCGATTACTAAATTAGTTAACGATTATTTCAATAATCGATCAATCGTGATTAATCTGATTGTTTCAGCCCTAGTTTAAACTATGATTAAACTGAATTTGATTATAAATAGATTTGCCTTTTTTTTCACGTTTCCTTCCACTTTGCACTCATTCACTACTTTGTGCTGGTCTGTCAAATAACAGCTTTGACTTGCCAGAATTAACAAAGACGCCTTGAAAGGTGTGGAAACATTTTCAGAAAAAATTTGTGCAACTCCGATTGCCTCTAATTTATGAGTAAGTTGTGGTCTGCCAAATAAAAATGAACATAACAGTTAGTTTTTAAAAAGAAACTTAATGGGTATCAATGCTTATTTAAGACACAGTTACAATAAATATGCATTAATTTTCATTGAATGGTTTTCCCATTATTTTGGACACATCTTATATAAAGGAGACTTAATAAATCCAACCTGATGGGCCTGATTTTCAAACAACAAATTAAAAATCAGTTTGTTTTGTAGACATTCAGAGTCGTTTAATTTTCTCGAACAGGATGGTCACACCATCCAAAAATATTTTTTTTTACACTAATCCGAAATTCTAATTTACAATATCTCTAAAACTATAACTATTGTCATGCACTTAGCCTGCCATATTGCCTTAGCTGTGGTACTGAAATATTCAGGTTGATTTTTAGCACTTTTAAGTTAAAACTCATCCTCTGTGCTCCAGACAGTGATGTTTGCATGCATCCCAGAGCTTTGTTCTTTTTTCGGGTTTTCTATAGCATATTTATTATTTGACAATAAATGTGAATGGACAAAAATATTCAGGTTTAAACCGTTATCTGACAAACATTTAAAAACACAAGCTAGGTTTTAATATGTATAACTGCAAGTTATGTTACGGATTTAATTGTAAGCTGTCGGCCAAAAAGACATTAAAATGAAAGCTGAACCAGTACTGAAATGTTGCCTGTCCTTTTTTATGCAATTTTGATTTGATGTTGATTAAGTAGGATGAGAGGTCAACTTTTTTTTTTTTTTTTTTTTATGTATCAGAATAGCGATAAATTGAGATGATTCAAGCTGAGCGACATTTTCAGCCTATTCTCTGATTCAAGAGGGTTTAAAGAAGCTCCTATCCCAAAATGAATGAGTGCATTTGTCACAGAATACTTCTATTTAATTTAGATGTCATTTCGTGCGGCTGTCCTTTGCTATGGTGACACCTTTTATTTTTCCTTGCTCATTAAGACCCTTTCTCTTATTTTTACCACTAATGCAAAAGCAAACCACTCATTACCTGTATTTAAAACTTTAGTGGCTACTAAATGGAGATCATTTCGTTCCATTGTTCTTGTAAGCAAAGAACATGCATTGTAAACGGAACTGTGAAAAAATGTAATACAGAAATTATATTTAAAAAATAAATAGTAAATGCCTTGTACTTATTTAGTGCTTTTTCAAGTCTGGAGACTTGACAAAAGCGCTTTACACTAAATTCAGACATTCAACCACACACTGATGGTGGCAAGCTACATTGTACAGTAGCCACAGTTGCCCTGGGGATCACTGACGGAAGCTTGATCCCCTTGGATTCCAGGGCAATTTTAATAGAAAAAAAGGCTTTGAGAGTAACAGCTGTTTTATCCTAATTTTGTTCAAATAATTCTTTTTTTTTTTTTTTTTTAGCTTTTTGACGCATTTAGATTTGTCTGCATGGAAGTTAGCAACATTTTAATTGGTTAACCAAGAGTGACAGCTTGTCATCTTGATGTGGAGAGGATGCAACTCATAAAACTAGATATGGAAAAAAAAACTGAATAAAAATAACATTTGAAATGATAAAATTTGTAAAAGAAAAGGTTATAAGTATATATAAAAAAACAATCTTGAGAAAACAGCAAAGTTACTCTTACAAACTTTTTTGAACAAGAGTTTTCTCAAATTGGATTTTGTTGTAATTAATTTCTGTTGAATACTGTTTTATTCCTTGTAGCAATAATTGAACAAAACTCCACATAAAGTTTATCTCCTTTTTTTTTTTTTTATAGGACCTCCCAGACGAGTCAGAATCACTAACCCATAATGTTGATCAGTCAAAATCTAAACCCTCTCATCCAGCTACTGTGTACCTGCATGGGGTTTGATGGCATATTAAGAAATTAAGATAAGATTTTAAATTGTCCGATACTAAAGCTTATGTAATGTCTGGCTGCCAAGACTTTTTTAGCATTGGGGGGAAATGTTAAAACTTTCTATGGCATGCGCATCACAGCTTTGCAGATATGGAAATGTCTAGAAAAAAGATAGGGTCTGGAAAAATGAGTAGGTTTCCATTAAACCAGATTCTCCACCCATCAAAGTTTCCTTTATCTGCCTATCCATACATTTTTTCATCCACCCCTCTAGTCCTTATTCATTTTGTTCACTATGGCTTCACTTGTTCTGCCATCATTCTTCTATTCGCTTATCCTTTCCTCCTCATCCCTCCATCAATCCTTCAAACATTTTATCCATCATCCAAGCATTTGTTTACTATCCATCCATCCCCTGTAATCCTATTGATCCATTTACCATCCATCTCTTAGTCCATCCAGTCATTCAATCAAACTAAACACAACTAGAACTGGACCTTTCTCTGCTTCCAGGACAATTTTATTGTGTTCTAACAATTTCTGGTCCATAAAACAAATAAGTACCATCGCATTTGCTCAGATACATGAAACATAAATCCAAACAAAATTTCAAAATTGTTACTGTTTCACAGGAAGTGTCACCAAGGGAAAGCTATTTCTACACAATTGAAAATAAAAACACACATTTTAAGAAAACAAACTTTCAAAATAGGTTAAGAAATGAAAAGTTACACAAAAGGCCTTTCGGTTGGGATGAATGTGCCGTTCAGCTCTGCCTCTTTAAGAAGCAGACCTTTTCCCAGACTCTCTGACCTTTGGTTTTATATTACACTAACACACACACACACACATTTTTATGAGTTAAAAACACTAAACAACCAAACTGTAGGCAAGGGGTAACTAATATCCTTATATATGGACCACAGCTATTGAAACATTGTGAGGAAGTAAATCTCTGCAGGTTTTTACTGTTCCAGGCAGATGGAAGCAGGTTAAGTCTAAGTGATCTGCAGCAACATCGATGAAACGTTTGACCTGCTCACACAGGATGCCCCACAGTGATCTATAATCCATATCTTGATGGCTGTCTTAGAGCAGAGCTTTCCCACGCTTATGCTTTATCACGTTATCAAGTTAAATTCACACGGTAGACCCCCTGACCAACACCCATCCATGTTCTTTCGCTTTATAAACTTGGTTTCCAAGAGTTTTATCAGCAATTTTCACTTCTTCATCTTCAAGTCAGCCTCAATGGCACTACGGCGCCCCCTGGTGCCGCCGTCCTACCATGAAAAATAAGAGAAAAGCAGCATTTTAGAAAAAATTACAAATCTGAATATAAATTGTGAAATTAAGGTTTCTACTTACAAAGAGAGAAAGAAGGAAGGCTGGAGAGGACATGGAGACGGTGTCCTGGAAGAGTGAAACAAACGAGCATGACAGGATTTAATGGGGAGAAGAAAACTGCTTATGGATCCTATTTCTATAGGAATTGGTAATGCAAAAAGCAAACATTCGCCGTTTCTTTGCGCATCTAGTCCAGGCGAGACATTTCTGAAATAACATGCTTGGTTTGGCTCAGGAACTGCATCAACAAATGCTGTTCCACTTATATTACTAATATTTTCATTCTTCATATACAATTTTATTTGTCAGTGTAGTTCTATATAATATTTTACTGGATTCAATGAAACAGTTGAGTCTTGTTGTGAGATGGACAGGTATGTTCTTAAAAGGAAAAAAACACCAGAGACATATATATTTTTGCATAATAGGTTTTAATTGTCTTGTTCTCGCCTCTATTCTTTAAAATTTTTTAGCAATTTTCTAAATCTAAGATGAATGGGTCTTTGTTTACTGTCTGACTTTATTCAAGCTGCATATTCTGTGGTCAGCGTCACTAAAAACTATTTAGGAACAGACGCATAACGCAGTCATTTTAACAAAACTGAGCTTTTATCCCGCTATTAGATTTTCCTGGACTATTCTGATATGATTCTAGGAAGGTCATTGTGCTTCAAATCTGCTAAACGAATTTTTTTTCTCCCTTTTTCATATCATCCTAAGAGTATTCATGAACATCATGCACTTATTGTACAGGTTTCCTGATCTTATGAGGCCCTAGTCCAAACTACCTACAATTTTTTTTAATAAATAAAAAGATTACTTACTCACAAGATGCAAACTTAATTTAAGAGACTTCACTTGGTTTAAAATAAATCCTTGGTAGATTCCAAACACCTGAACTGCATCAATGTAAGTTTATTAAAAGCACATGAAGGACTTGAGAATTAAAGAAAAAAAAATGTTTTAAATCATCGAGGGACTTAATATTTGTTTTTGTTGCATTTAATTAATTTTTTCACTTTTTCACAGCTCTTTAGGTGGCAGTGTTACGCTTTTAGTGGGTCTGTCACCACACAGAAGGAAAGAGGGAGTTGCAGGTAGTGACATTTAAGGCCTTTAAAACAATTAAACCTTTAACAGCTAAACGTGTCAGACAAAAATAGAAATAAAATAGCAATTGAAATAAATTGGTAAAAAACAAGAGAAGAAAAAGGTTGTTTTTTTTTATAGTAAGTTTTGATTTTTCATTAAAGTTGCAAAGCTTCAGAACTTAACTAAGTGGATGGAATATTTAGTTGTTCTAATGTTCTTCAATTTTTCTACCAGCCTGATGCTTAAGGCCGCCCTGGTTTGGTGTTCACCTTGTCAGTGGAGTCCTGTCTGCGCGTACTGTCGCGGCCCCGCAGGCTCTTTGCACTGATTCCAGATTCGGACGTCTCCATGATGAGCTGGGTTGCCAGGAACTGCTGGATCTGCTCCAGGACGTCCCGCTGCATCTCCAGAGCCATGTGGTACACGTCATGGTCCAGCCCATTGTACATGACAGCGTTCTGAAACATCAGCATGATGTCCCTCTGAAACTCAGCCGTGGTCCGTAACAAACCTGTCTCAATGTTCTTTTTGATGGTGGCCAGGTCCATGGGTCTATGGGAGAAAATAACAAAGGAAAAGTTGTTATGAAAGTTTTAACTTTTTTTTTTTTTTTTTACAGCTGAAGATGGATTTAGTGCCTACCTGTGAACAATGCTGTGGTATCCAGGAGCAATTTCATCTGTTACCGGTTGAAGAAAGACATTTGCATACCTACAACAAAATAAATCCAGCTGATTTTTAAAAGGCTCGAAGAATTATTAGTAAACATTTGTGAACAAACAGCATCATGAAGAACCAGAGAAAACAGAGAGGTCAGAGGTAAAGTTAAAACAACACCTCACAGATCACTGCTTAGTAAATCATTTGAAAACTGGCCTTTACTATTAAACTTACCAAGACGTTTGTGTCAACCTTTTCCTTTATGGTAAAT
>NW_015150720.1:141065-142113 GCF_000732505.1 Cyprinodon variegatus | reverse complement strand
AGCTTGGCCTGGTGTCGGAGGCTCCTAGCTTGGCCTGGTGTCGGAGGCTCCTAGCCTGGCCTGGTGTTGGAGGCTCCTAGCTTGGCCTGGTGGTGGAGGCTAATGCCTAGCCTGGTGGTGGTGGTTGGCCTGGCCTGGTGGTGGAGGCTGGGTCCTGGCCTGGTGGTGGTGGCTGGGTTCTGGCCTGGTGGTGGTGGCTGGCCTGGCGTTGGAGGCTGGGGCTTGGTCTGGTAGGCTGGCTTGGTGTGGAGGCTGGGGGCCTAGTCTGTTAGTGGTGGTTGGTCTGGCCTGTTGTCGGAGGCTCCTAGCTTGGTTTGGTGGTGGAGGCTAATGCCTAGCCTGGTGGTGGTGGTTGGCCTGGCCTGGTGTCGGAGGCTCCTGGCTTGGTTTGGTGGAGGCTAATGCCTAGCCTGGTGGTGGTGGTTGGCCTGGCCTGGTGTCGGAGGCTCCTGGCTTGGCCTGGTGGTGGAGGCTCCTGGCTTGGCCTGGTGGTGGTGGTTGGCCCGGCCTGGTGTCGGAGGCTCCTGGCTTGGCCTGGTGGTGGAGGCTAATGCCTAGCCTGGTGTCGGAGGCTCCTGGCCTGGCCTGGTGGTGGAGGCTAATGCCTAGCCTGTTGTTGGCCAAGTTGTCCTGTAGATTGTCTGTCTCTGCTGCTGCTCAGTGCTGCTGCTCAGTGCTGCTGCTCAGTGCTGCTGCTCAGTGCTAGTAAATCATTTGAAAACTGGCCTTTACTATTAAACTTACCAAGACGTTTGTGTCAACCTTTTCCTTTATGGTAAATGGGCAAAAAGTAAGCCAGCAATGTAGCAACACTGTGGCAATTTCAGTTTGTCACAATCCATGTTGGGTCAGATGGAAAGAAAAAGGTCTACTTCCTGTCCCACATGCAAAACCTGATACATAATGTAAGGGGAAACAATACTGCCCCATGCCTTAACCACTCTATCCCCATAGTGGTGGCAAGTCAATATGAGGACATTTGGATTTAAAAACAGAAAGATAAAGGAGAATAAACATGGTGACAAAAAATATTGTTGGACGCAAAACA
>NW_015150720.1:126448-140907 GCF_000732505.1 Cyprinodon variegatus | reverse complement strand
TTAGGGTCTGTGAATACTTTTGGCTTTATCCAGGTGTCGCTCTATAAAATACCAACAAAATAAAGCTATGAAATTTCAAAAGGTTTACATGAGTGTGAATAATCATGCAAGGTGGTGTAACAGCTGCATACTGACCTGTGATTGGCAGCTGCTCGCCACACCAGCATGATGGCTTTCTTCCAGATCTTGTGAGCCTGCAGAGCCTCCAGATCCTCACTGCACACTGAGCTGCTCAGTTCAGGTAGAAAAGAAGGGAAAGAACCAAATGTCAGCAGGAGGTGGAAACTGCAGCACCATCTGGGAGGTACATGCCTCCAACATCACACACTGATGATGGACTCTGAATCTGTGCCACTCACAACTGTGATGAGGCGGGGCTGCTGGGGATGGAGTCTGCAGTGGTGTGCAGCTGGAGAGATGAAGAAGCCGTGCGGAGACTGTAACCGTCCTCGCTCTCGCTGGCTGCCGGTTCTAGCTCCATTTCGCCATCGGGTTCAGAGGAGAACTCCTCCACCCCATCTTCTTCCTCACACAACTCTGTTCCTGTGACCTCGCTGTCCGCTTTTGACTCCGACACATTCTCCACTTCCTCAGCTCCGAGGCCATCCTCTACCTTCCTTTCCTAAGACAAAAGTTAAGACTCATATGGGGAAAAAGCTGACTTTATGTAGAAGAATGCGATGCATTGTGTTTGCTTTCTCTACCCTGGGTGCTATACCTGGGACTCCCAGTCTGTTTCTTGTTTGTCTTCTAATACTGAGTCTGTTAAAACTGCACAAATGAATGACAAGAAGGAAATGTTTATAAAAATGCAGGGTATGAGGTAAACATACAGGGCTGTGAAAAGGCGTTTGTACTCAAACAATTTTCGATGTGCTTTTTTCTTTGAGTCAAACTAAATTGTTTCACATTATTAAAAAAAAATTACAACATAAAGATAACTAAAAAAATACAAAAGACAACTTTCAAATGATTTCAGGCATTAAAGGAAAATCCTTCCACTTTTAATTTGTCTCCTTAACCTAATAACTTGCTCAGCCTCTCTTACCTGAAACAACCGGCACCAAGAGTTTGTAAAAACTAACCATTATTGTTTGAAATCAAAACCGTAATTTTACCCCATTTTCCTGGTCAAAATGTTTAATTTAGTCACGTTGGAGGATTTTCAAATCTGTTCCTTATTGATAAGTCATGAACTCTGACCCCAACAGTGGTAGGTGATGTCCTCAGTGCTTTGAATGTTATTCTCTCAACCAGATTGATTTTGGTGAGGCTGCACCTGTCTCATACCTGAAATACTTAGCTTATCCTGAGCTACTTTCCATTTCTGTGCTGCTATGTGTTTAGGCTGCTGGAGGACATAGGGAACACTTTTCTTCTTTCTTATTCATTCTATCTCTATTTGCTCATTTAGTAATATTTGTTCATTCCACCCATAACTTTTATGTTCTCTCTGCTTTTTCTTGTCACAGTAGCTTCATTAGGTCTGCTCTTGTTGACTGTAAATCCATCCTGGAATAAAATACTTTCGTGGATTGCTGCCATCAATATCTGTTCACAGATGTTGGAGTTTGGCCTGTTTTTTTTTTGTGTGTAGTCCTGTTTTATTTTTTATTGTTTTTTTTACTTTGACTAACTGTATGTGCTCTTTTTCATCCTCTGACATGAGAACTGTCCCAGAGCCTTTGTGTCTGGCCGTATCTTTCCTGGACGGGCCATTTGTGGAGCTGGTCAACAGTTTCTTTTTGTATGTCTGAATGCATTGCCTTGAAACCCAGTCGGCCTCGGCATAAGGCCCCTCACACAACTGAATGTTTCTTTCTGTTAAAAGGGAGTTTTTTTTCTCTTCCCAATTACTGTGAGAGATTGCTGTTTAGTCAACAACGACATCCATGCAAAAATCATTGCCGCAAGCTCATCCAAGAGGAGAATGTCTTGCAAGTCAATGGTTGGATGCAATTCACTGGTTTTCCTTGAAAGAAACTGTAAACCAATCTGACTGTATCCTCTCCAGAGTCACTAAAGGTTAAGACATTTGTTTGCAAACTATTTTTTGAATTATGTGTAGCTTTTTGAGCTATTTCAGCTTTCAAGTAGATTTTGGAGAAATAACAGCTACCTCTCAAATCTTGCCATTATTAATTTATAGAGCTTCTCCAGTCCAGTATTCATCCCCAGCTTTTGCTTGAAACAGCCCTAATTAATATCCCCAATGACCTCTGACTCCAGCCTTCTCTTCCTACTATTACTCTTTGATCTTAGTTAGGCCTTTGTGTCACACTCCATCCTCCTCCAAAGACTCTTCTATTGGCTTACAAATATTCTCCTCTCATGGTTCTGCTCACACCTAATTGCCCACACTCTGTTTACCCAGCCAAAAACTTTTTATTCCATCCCCTCTCCTATCACTTTTGGTGTCCCTCAGGGCCCAATCCTAGCCCTGCTCCTTTTTTACCATCTATCTTCTCATCCTCGGTTCCATCCTCTTCCACTTCAATGTCTAGTTGAAGTGGAAGAGGTCTGCTATGCAGATGACACCCAGCTCTACCTCTTCTGCAAACCATCTGGCACATTACCTCCTCCTATCTCTCCTCTGATCTAATAATTTATAACAAATGGGGCCGGATGACAATTCAATGCCAATATATATATATCCCAATCTAATTTTATACAATAACAGTGATAAGACATTTCCGATATTTTGTAGCATGCATTACAGTCAAAGAGTACAGCGTTTGTCAGAGACTGACGTTCAAGGTTTGAATTTGAATTTTGTTTTTTAAAAGAAAATATTTTAATTGGAGAATTATAATCATCGTTTTCATAACCATGTCATGGCATTCTTGGCAGTATTTTCAGGCTTTTAATCATATTTCATATTGATGCTTAAATTACATCATATCAACCAAAATGTTGAATCCTTTATTAATGTAAGTTTTGGCCACATCATCATGCCCTAATAATACACTTTACCAGACAAAACAGAAATTCTTTCAATTTGCACCAATATCATCAAATTTTCTTTTATCATTGATAATTCCTCACTTCCCCCCTTCCTTAAAAACAGTGTTTCCCAACCGGTGATAAGCGTACCCCTAGTGGTCTGTGAGTGCATTGCAATGGGTACATGAAAATGTTTTATTTCTTAGGTAGTAAAAAAAATAGGGCTGGGATCGGTTTTGCTTTTTGATGACCCGATAGAAAAGTTAAACAAGCTTTTATTGCCCAAACACTTTGTTTTTCTTATATGTTTGAGTTCACCAAAACAAGAGGAAGAATAGACTGGGAACAGCTGTTTTAAAATAAAACTATCAGAGCTCATCTCAGATGAAACTAATTAAATCAATGTAAATAGAATTTTTGCTCTAAAAATTTAATGCTCAGGTTAAAAGATTTAGTAAATGAGTTTTTGTTTTATAATCAGTTATTGTATGTGCACTTTTGAACAATCATCAATACTTTTGACTGAGAGGGGTGCTCATGGTAAGACAAAATGCCCAAAGGCTTATACAAGTAAAAAAAGGTTGGGAAACACTGCTTTAAGGGAAAGGGTTGGGGAATCATCCTAGATAGCAACTTCTCCATTCAATTCTAAATTAATAATATTATTAGGTCAGCTATTTTCAGATTTGTTCTATAATCCACCTCCATACTTTTCTCAGTACCCACGCCATCTCTGTCACTGCAGCAGATGATGACAGAAGAGTTCACACTCTTCACAACAGACTTAGAGAAGATAAACAGCATCTTGCTGCAAATGCCAAAGGACCTAAGCTTCCTTAGGAAGTACAGTCTGTTCTGTCCCTTCTAATTGACGGCTTCACAGGTGTGTCTCCAGTCCAGTTTGTTGTTGTGGTGACTGCCAATGTACTTATACTCCTCAACCATCTCCTCTTTTTCTCTGTTGATATTAACAGGATTCAACTTGTTCCTGTTTCTTCTGAAATCTACAATCCTCTCTCTTGTTTTGTTGACATTCAGGATCAGATGATTATTTCTACACCATGTCACAAAGCAGTTCACCAGCTCTCTGTACTCTTCTTGTCCTTCTTTGATGCATCCTACCACTGTTGGATGCTTCATCTGTATTTCTTCAAAAGACAGGAGTCTTGCTTTGTACTGAAAATCAGAGGTGTACAGAGTAAAAAGGAATGGTGAGAGTACCGTCCCCTGTGGTGCTCCTGACTACTTGACTAGGCAGCTGAGCCTCCAGTCTAACAAAATCTGGTCTGTCTGTCAGGCAGTCTTTGATTCAGGGAATTGTTGATGCTTCCGCCTGAGTCTTCTGAAGTTTCTAACAAAGTAAGCCAGGATTTACAATTAACCATTGATTATTGGTTTCCTAGAATTACATTTGTTCAATTCAAATGAGTTTATTTATATAGAAATGATTCGCAACACATCAATTTCAGGCACTTCTTTTAAATAACCCATTTATTTTATCGGATTAATTGATAATGTTTGTTTAGAAGTAATTCATTTCAGTGCTGTGATGTTACTGCTGTCCAGCAGAGTATTCATCTTTATTTTTTTTCCAGTAATCTAATAGGCTCCTTCCATCCATTTTCTGTCATGCTTATCCCTGCTGGGGTCGCCAGGGGTTCTGGTTCCTATCTCTAGCTGTCAATGGGCGAGAGGCGGGATGTACCCTGGACAGGTCGCCAATCTGTCACAGGCTAATAGGTTCCTGTTTTGTTTTAAATTTTTAAGTTTAGTAATGTGTAAGAATACATATTTCAGTTCTTTCAGTCAGTATTTCTGAGTCTGCTGGAGGTTTCTTCCTGTTATAAGGGAGTTTTTCCTCTCCACTGTCGCTACAAGGATGCTCAGTATGAGGGATTGTATTTGAGTCTGATGATCTGATTTAACTGTAAAGTGCCTTGAGATGAATTGTGTTGTGAATTGGCGCTATATAAATAAACTGAATTGAATATTTAGTACAGCTGGCACAGTTAATTGCTAAAATAAAACAATGTCCTTTTTTTAAATTCAACATGTTGCAAAAAGTTTTTAGCCTTTTATGTCATGAAACAATCCTTTAGATAAAATAGAAAACTTTATGAAAAGTCTTTATGGAAAATGCAGCTTATTAGTGAATCATTAGTTGATTAATATCTATCCACTTCAGATTAATTCATTTATCCATAACTTGCACTCAGTTCAGAATCTAATCTAAGTCCCTCCTCTTTAAGGCCATCATTAATTTATTTAGCCAAACTTTTCCACATTCACCCACCCCCTCGCTCCCACAGGTCTATACTAACTTATTACCCTTCCTTAAAAGCCACTCAAAACAAACACACAACTTATACATATAACACAAAACTTATCATTTGTGTGAACTTTCTTTTACTCTGTTGACTTAAAGTTCCTTTTCTTGTTTTGATTTGATTATATTTTACAATGTCTCTGTACGTTTCGAAATGTTTTGTTAACTAAAATGAATTATCACTATTGAAATTATTCGTCATATCTGCAGGTCAGATAATAATCATACCTGGGTTTGGCTTGTGAAATTTTGCTCTGTTAAAAAAAAACAACCTTAATTTGGGTCAATACTGAACAGAACATTTACATGCTGAAGAAGTTAGCTTTTTCTATTTAAGGATGAGGGAATCATTCTTCAGGATCTGGTCTACATTGACAAATTACGTAAAAAAAGAAGTAATCACTGTGGTCTAAATATGTCCATCACATGCAAATACTGTTTTGCTATGTAATGTACCTTGGGTCAGAATTATGGTAAATGTATGCTCTTGATTGTGTTTTTCCCCTAACATAAGAAAAAATCACTCCTCTGTTATGCATGTTTGGTTACTATACAAAAACGCTGGAATTGCTTATGATATTTCTTCTCATACTTGCACTGGGATGGAAGCTAGGTTGTACAAAGTAAATAAAAAAAAAAAATCTTTTTTTTTAATTAAAAATGGGGAAATTACTTTTTCCCAGAGGTCTTGGCTGGGTGTTTTTTTTTTCTTTAATGAATGAAATCATTATTAGTTATTTGAGGATTTAAAACATTTAGGTTTGTAAGGCACAAACACTGTTTCACACCACTGTATTCAGGCCTGTGTACACATACCTCTGAGGGTTTTTTCTGGCTTTTGTGCTGGTGGTTTTTCACCTTCACACTGTGTGCTACCATCTAGTGAAATGCGTTTGCGTGAGCGATCCGCTCCCTCTGTCTCTCTCACTCCTTGACACTGTGCAGGCGTGGCACTGTGCTCCACAGTCTTTGAGTTGCAGGAGGAGGTGGGATGAAGGCTTCCCAGCTCCAGGGAAAATGCTGGAAGATTATTTTCTTCGCTGCTGTACAGAGAAGAGAGAGACACTTCTGCTCCTCCCTCCAGAATCCGGTGAGTGGGGTGTGGTTCTTGGGGCTGTAAAGGCACAGCATCCCAGGCCGCTGTCAGAGCGTGGTCATTCTCCTCACAGAGGGACAGAGCTGCTTCAACTGCTGCAGCATCCAGCGCCTCTGCTGCCTCATCTGCCTGCAACGTTGAGAAGGAAAATTCCCTTTTAAACCCTGTTGTGTCCAATTAGTTGTTTCCAATAAACAAAAAAGAAGTGGGCAAACTCTAAAATAATCAATTTAATTCCAGCTAGGGGAGCAAGACTTTACTGATCCAGCCTGTTTGTATGTTCCTCTGTATTTTGTCTTTTCCTACCCTTTGGACTACCAATGGAAATTAGCTCAGAGACATAAAATCTAATATAAAATGTAATTTCCTTTGAGATGGTTGCACCTGTACATGGTTCAATTTTAATAAACTAACCAAACAAATAAGGGGAAATATAAAAAGTGGTGGATCAAAGCTCTCAGGTGAGAAATTGTCCACAAAATTATGATCTGTCCATCTCAGACGAAAACAGACGATTTGAACAATTGTTTTTTTTATTTTTTACCTTGTCTTCAATGATGGCGATAATGTCCCCCACTGTCTTCAGGTCCAGCTCGTCCCCCATGTAGCTCACATCCTCCTCACTGAGCTCTGCTACCTTATCTTCAGCAGAATCAGCTCGGCAGTTAGGACGTACAGACGGCGCCATCAAATCCACTGCTGCATGCAAAACAACCCTAGATTTAAACACTGTAAAAACTTTATTTAGAAAAATATCCACAAAATTAGATGGCGGGTCGACCTGTGCTTTCTGACATGGTAGGGTCAACGGAGGCGGATGGAGTTGTGGAGACGGAACCACTGGAAGGGGAGTCTGTGCCGACCATGAAACCGATCGAAGAGGAAAACTGGGCAGGACCTGCCTCCAGAAGACGGGACAGCATCGGGGCACCTGTTGTAAACAAACAAATGTACTGAAACATGCAATAGGTGGGCAGCATCACTAGGAATAAAATCAATGCTGCTAATGCAGGGTTCGTACCTGTTGCCTGAGAAAGAGGCTGGCAGGATGAATGCAGCTGTGAGTCATGTGATCCTGACACGTTACCAGGAGACCCGTCACTCTCTCCAATCTGGGAGGAACACAAATAAGAGGAAGATTGCAAAGAGAAATAAAAATTACACAAAATTTCAGAACAAATGGCTTAAAAAATTGGATCCATCTCTACAACCCTCCATGATGAGTTAAAGGGAGCCCTGCAATATTTTACTGAGTTTCAGGTTAGATTTTCTTTTTTTTTTTACTTAACATTTAATTAGTTAATTTAGATTTTATTCACCATACCAGATCAGCCTACAGACCTATGTTTTTTGGTCTACGGAATCTATTTTTCAAATATTAGATATAGCAGGAGTAAAGTACTGATACTAGGTGTTAGAAGGTCTTACTTTTTCCACCTCGAATAATGTATCTGAATCTCCTAGAATATGAAGCCATTTCTCACCAACAATCCTATTCAGGTGATTCCACAGATTTTCTGTCAGATGTAGTCCTGGACTCTGGTTAGATCTGTTCTAAAGTTATTTTTTTCTTCCCTTGAAAGCTGCTCGTTCTTCTGAAGGCATGCTTGGACTCAGAGTTGGCTATTTCTAAGCGTATAATCATCAGTTTTTGGAATAGAAAAGCATCATCTGTTTTAATAGCCAGTCTTTTGATGCTTTAGACTGACATTATGTTTGGACTCACTATGAAACTTCAGCCATCTAACAGCAACCTGAGGATTTTTGGGTACAAACTAACTGTTTCATGTCTATGAAAGTACTCTGTGATCTCTTTACCGACGCTACCTTGTTTTATTGTTAGTCTGGAGTTCTTTTACAGATGTGCACTACTGAGTCTTAGCAAACACACATTTTGAATGGTGAATTAATCTCATCAGACCGTGATTCGCCTACTTTTTTTATGTTGTGGTTCTTATGCTAACCTCTGTTTGACAACTTTAAGAAATTAAATAATGTAACGTCACACTAACCACAAACAAACATTTTTAAAAGTAATCTATTATTTTACATGATGAACCAATGTGTTGATGGTGTTGCGTCGACCTTTAAAGTTAGCTTCGAAGGGTCAGACATAAGAGCCGAAGTAGGAAGACCAAAAAGGTGTATGGTGGGGAAACTAATCGGGAAAATTGGTTCCCTTTTTCCTGTTTGGTTGATTTCTTTTCTTGTTTTTGTATAATCTTTACATTCTATTAGTACAGTTTTCTCTGTACGATTTACAGAGAGAGGTAGGACAGGCTGATCTCTTCGTCTTTGACCCCTGCAGGAGTGTATAGTTCCTGTTCTAACATCAGATCTGTTTGTTGCTTTTATTAGTAGCCACAGCAAATGAAGCAAACACTGGCTGTAGAGGTGGTGAGCTGAGATTTGTTGTATTTTACTAATAGTTTAGGATGTTCACTGGAGTTCTTGTTATTTATGAGTTTTTAATCGTCTATTATTGGAACATGTAGGATCCCATCTGTCTGAATGTTTCAGTTTTTACAACACTGCAGCCAAAGGCATATTATTTGTAGTCAAATTTAGAAAACTACTGAGACTGCAGTTTATTCTGTACTTTTAGACCAGCTGGTAGTCTTTGGAAGTAAAATGTTAACTTATTTTTGTATTTCCTCCTTTTTTAAACAACTAAGAATTATAGGTTTTCTGCCTCTGTTTTGTTTCATCTCAGCTGCTCATGAGTTATCTTTAAACTCGTTCTTTTTAGTTGCTTATCAGAAGCAGCTCACTGAGGTTCAATTTTTTTTTTTTTTTGCAAGTTCTTTTTTTTCTCACCTCCTACAATTAACCAAGTTTTGCCCATCAATTTGGAAAGAGTCAATGGAGGGGTGAGTGAAGGATTATAGTGGTAAAAAGGAATCGGGATTTTAGACTAAAAGCAATGCTATAACAGTAAAAAAGACCTCAAACCCATCAACAAAATATTTATTTAAATCACCTAGAGCAAGTAATTTTTTTTGTCTGAAAGCTTTAACACATATTACAGATCCAATTTTTACAAGGACAAATTTAAAGGCACAATTGGTACCTTTTGGCCACTAGGGGCGTTAGACCTGTAACTGCCCGTATTTTGCTTCTGCTAAACATCTGTCATAATCCCTTGTTTTCTGACCCACATGCAGAACACACTGAGGAGACAGGTAGAACAGATTTCAGATTGTTTATTTAAAAAAAAAAAACAGGGACAACACGTGCAGTTTCTTCAGGGCGTCTGGAAACGAAGAGAGCATGAGGCACACTGCAACAGAGAGCGAGAGTCAATGGGAGTATGTGTACGATGAGAACAATGGCGCTAAAAGGCTAAATGCTTCAGACATGAACGATCCACTGGGGGGAGTGAGCGAGGTTGCAGAGGTCCGTAGGCGGGAAATGCAGGAAGATGGGGAAGGTGGCTGCCAGCGTCAGGCGGCTGGTAGGTAGAGGGTTAGCCAGGGGTCAGCCGATCAGTCTGCGGGGTGGCAGCAAGATACAGTAAAGCTGGGCATCGTGCTGATTGAGCGCTGGCGTGAGTGCTTGAATCTCAGAGAGGCTGCGGGGCCGACCAGAAGCTGATCAGATCTGCAGAGATCAGTGACTCTCAGAAGGTGCTCCGAAGTGAGATCTGAACAACCACGTATGGCCAACACTCTGGCGTCCAAGTGCTGACAGCCATCCGCTTTTAAGCCATCCAAGCCTCAATGAAAACTGAACACCTACGCACAGCACCTGACCTCCCTGCTAATCAGCAGCCACCTGCGGTAGAGAGGGAGAAAAACAAAGACTGCACTGACACAGAAACCACCCTGACAACATTGAAAATAAATACAAAGATATATGACTGTATACTAAGAGCAAAGTGTTAACTTACCAGTCTAATAATAAAGTTGAGAAAAGAGAATCGGTTTTACGTCCGGCTACTTCTTTCAGCCTGCACCAAAGAACAAACTCCTTTCCATGATCAACTCTTGTTTTTCCTCAGACACGATCCCTTTAATTTTTTCTCTTCTTAGTCTCCTCAGACGGTTTAAACTTTTTTCTTGCCTCAGCCATGACCAGTAGTAGAGGAGGCGGAAAAGCAAAAGCCTTAACTCAATGATGATAAAAGAGCCTGTGGTCATAAAGCGATACGTTTTTCCAGGTTACATGACCTGGCCAATGACGGTCCATCATCTCCTAGCTTACATAGGCGATAATTTAAGAGGGGAGCCCAGCTCGTTGCATTGATAGTGTCAAGCGCTGTATATTGGCCTGAGGAATCATTTAAAATAACGTATACGCATCAACTCTTCAGGTCATAAAGTCTTTGGTGCGCCTTTAAAGATGTGAAGCACATGCATTGCCAATTCCTCCACTTGCTATCCGTTGTCATTTTCTTTTATAAAGGTTTTTTTTTCATTGAAATTAAAATATTTTTGTTCAAATAAAACTATTCAATATTCTGTAACATTTATTGCTGTTATTTGTGTCATGTTGATGGAGAAGGAAAAAAAGTTAGACCAAATAATTGGTATCCACATTGGCCTTTTAAAAACCTGTATCAGTTCAGCTCTACTACATAATGGGATGCTCTCCTCTCTTTTCAAGACTGTGTAGGAACCCTGATACTGGATCACAGACATGCAATATGTAGGATTTGTTAAACATCTCCTTCTTTCAGCAGCTGAACTAAAATATAAGCACGTTTTTTTGGCTGTTATAACTTAATGAATCATAATTACATAATGTATTATTAGTTGTAGCAACTTTTAACATTTGCATTTTGTATTTAATAAAAAAATTATCTAATCTGTGATGAAGTTATTATTTCTGTCCATGTTTTATAAATAAAAACCAATGACTTATTTTCCACTACAGAATAAATGTATTTAAGGTTGTTTTTGTTTTTTTCTCTTTTTACAAAATTAGGTTTTACTGGGGTGGGAAGCATCCTTGATGATCCTACCTCAGCAGAGCATTGCAATATCATCAAGGATTCATCCCACTCCATCAAACATCTGAATGACCTGATAAAATACAGGTTACACTAAACCAAGACAAACACATTTAAGGATAGTTCTAAGAGCTGTATATGGAGCCAACAACTACAAAACCAAATGAACCTGTCCCCCTGAATCATACTGATCGTATACTGATCGTACTGATCATGTGCAGCAAGTGAACAATTTCTGTGCAATAACCAAATACACAAAGATGAAATGAACTGCTTCATCTAATATTAAAATACTGCTTTGCACCTGGACTTATTCACACTGTCACTGCATTTGTATCAGTATATATGTATTATTTTATTCTATACTAGGATTGAATTTTATGCTCTATTGATTACTGTTTTTTGTAAAATTCTCTATATCACCATAAGACTCCAAATTATTTGTACCTAGGGCTGAAGCAACTAATCAGATTAATAGTGATTAATCGATTATTGAAATAATCAACAACTATTTCAGTAATCGATTAATTATTAACTGCGGTATAGAGACTGTAAAACATGCCTTTAGCTGACAGAGCGACCCACTTAGAGCAGTAATTATACCACAACTTAAAAGAATAATCGTTATATGCAGCCCTATTTGCGATAATAATAAAGTACAGACCTTGATGTTTATAAAGTAATCATTAGGATCATTTAGATGTATTATTTCTGATCAATTGTTTGCTACATTGTAGCAGCAGCAAATGACATCAAAGCACCATCCAGCATATATCAAATATTAGAGCCGTATTTGTGTTTATGGGACTTTGACCATAACGATGAGCAGACACAGCCTTAAAGGGACAGTCTGCAATAAATTTGGCTTTTTATTGGCAGAAAGGAAATATTACTTTAAATAAATACTTATGTGAAAGTCTAATAATATCACATCAAAAATGACAGCGCTCCAATGGCTTAGAATGAGTAATTAATAAATACGTAGAGGCGGAGCAGCCGAAAGAGGACAAAGTTGTCAGCTTTACATTTTACCTGTATGTAAAAACATTGCGGTGGGAAAGGAATTTAAAACAAGCAAAAAAGAGAAACAAACACAAAAATAAACACAAAATAGATCCCTTCAACCAAAGAGAGCATTTTCAACAATAAAAAAAAGCCTTCAAATGCAATTTTTTAAGTCTCAAATATTTTATTTGCATTCAAAAACTATTTTCTATGATTTAAAACATTTATTTTTTCATTGAAGTTACTTTTTTTTATTGATTTTGTGTTTGTTTGAAGCAACTTCTTTTTTGATTGAATAATAAAGACACAAATGTCCTACCCATTATATGGTCCAATCAAAAGACAATGTTACTTCAATTTAAAAAGTTGCTTTAAACAAAAAAGACTGCAATTCTATCAAATAAAACAGTTTCAATCAAAGAAAAGCAGTGTGTCTCAAATATATTTTTGCATTCAAATACTTTTTTTCTTTGATTGAAAAGTTTTTTTTCATTAAAGTGAAGATTTTTTTAATTGAAAATATATTTTTTGATTGTAGCAACCTTTTTTTGATTGAATAATAAAGAAACAAATCTAACTTCATATAAAAACATCTTTAAACACATGTTCGTAAACTGTGTTTACACATATCACCCATCCCTAATCTCTTAAATGCAGTAATATGAAATAGTGATGTAAATTTTGGAAGAGCTGCTCTGATGATTTTATTTTTTTTTTTCATTTAGAGAGGAAGTCCAGCTTCTTACCAGTCTGGAATTTGAAGCCAAGATGCTTCCTTTCTTCAGTAACTCTGACAGGAGGGGAGATGGTGGGGGGGTGGCCTTCTGGTTTAGGAGCTTCTTCTGAGTGGGGTCCTCCAGAAGTGCCCCATGGTTTATCTCATCGTTAGCAGCTCCAGAGGTTTGAGAAAATGTCATTAAGGTTGCTGCTCCTGAAGACTGGAGGCAAAAATAGTAGATAATAAAATAATCAGTTTAATTATACGTTAGTTTTCAACTGTCTTACGTGTCTCTAATGTGACATCTTTTGTTTTTCTTGTAAAGAAATTATTTAAAAAATGGAAGCCCCTAAAAAGGTGAAAAAAATATACTGACACTGACAAAATACACAACTTTTTAAATAAAAGAAAGTGGAAGAAGGTTTATTTTGAAGTGTAAACCTACTGTTTGCATTTGAACCTTCCTAAACTTACATTCTTTGTGGACAGACCATCCAGCGTCAGGCTCTCAGGTTGGTCGCCCTGTGGGAAGTCCTGGCTTGGGGAGCTACAAGCTGGGGGCGAATGCATGGTAATGCTGGGTATCCGTTTAGACATGCTCTTAGCTGCCTGTCTGGCTGAGAGAGGGAGAAGCAGTTTTGTTATCAGACACTATTTTTTCTATATGAGGAAATAAAACCTTGATTCTCCTGCTTTTGGCTGTGCACACAGACTAACAGTTGCTGGGCTATCCTTGCATCACAACAAATTGAAACAGGGTTGAAAAAGAAGTCGTATTTAATTCTGTTAACTTTAAAGATCCACTAAAAAATAGTTTCAGCAAAGAAAAGTCAATGTTATATAAGAAGGATCTTTAACACAGAGCTTTAAGGCTGCTAACAGTATTTGCTCTTCAGCTCATAGTTGGTTGTTACATCTCTTTTTCTCCTCCTCAAAATAAATAACACGGCAAAATCCTTCGGCATCTTTGCCGTCGACATGTCCTGAATTCCTCGTTTTCCAGCCTATTTTTTTTAAATTTGCATTTTTCTCCAACTTTTTCTCCTCCTCAAGCTTTTTTTCTGAGCATACAGCTTTATGATGAACCGGAAGCAGTTATATCTGATAAAATATATCTTACAAAACTGTTATTTTAAACTTTTTTTTTAAATAAAGGATTTTATATGCCATGATAATCAGAAGTAGAAATTAAGGCCTTTATTTAAAAAATTATAATTTCATGACTTACAAGTCCAGTTTAAGTTACCGTAAATAACATTTCAGTTATTTTCTTATTGCTTTGAATTGATGATGAAATTGTCTTAAATGCACACTGAAAAAAATGACTTTTCAGTGCAGTAAACTCTATTAGAGTATTCGTCATAATTTCTACTCTGTATTTTTAAGCTTCAGTAAAAAATGGAGTTTCTGAAAGAAAATT